>NC_056736.1:409612243-409714743 GCF_019279795.1 Protopterus annectens | reverse complement strand
TGGCCACAAAAACCCAGCTATCTGCAAGACAAATTCTGCAGGCCTTGGGGTTCATGGTCTCCTGCATTCTTCTAATTCCATATGCAAGACTGCATATGAGGAAACTTCAATGGTACCAAAAAAGTTTATGGAGTCAGCATTGTCACAGCCTGGGAACAATGATTCCTATCCTACCTTGCCTGCAACTAGAGTTCTTATGGTGGGCAGAGGTCTGCCTCCAAAACAAGGGACTGTCATTCACTCCACCCCCTGCCACCCAAACCCTAACTACAGACTCATCAGACTATGCTTGGGGGGGGCACATCTGGCAGGGAAATGCATTCAGGGCAATTGGAGCCCAAATCAAATGCACCTACATATCAGTCAGAAAGAGATGCTAGCTGTACAGAATGCTCTGACAGCCTTCAAGGACTACCTTCATCCAGGACAACTACTGACAAAGACATACAACACCACAGTCATTGTGGTACATAAACAAGCAGGGGGGTACACATTCCTACCCCCTTTGCAGACTAGCTATGGCATTGTGGAACACGACCTTGACTTATCAAATACATCTACAAGCTCAATTCCTGCCTGGAAAGCTAAATACTCTGGCAGACGAACTAAGCAGAAATCTTATGGACCCACATGAATGGAAACTGGAACCACAAATTTTCAGCATGTTGACACGCAAATGGGGGAGCCCAGACATAGATCTTTTTGCCTCACTCCAGAACTATCAGTTGGACAAATTTTGCACAAGAGTTCATCACAAAAAAGCTTGGAAAGTGTATGCTCTATCATTCAGCTGGAAAAACCTATCAGTCTATGCTTTTCCCCCTCTGATCTCCAAAGTCCTACTAAAAGTCAAACAGGACATACCAAAAATTATTGCTCCAGACTGGCCTTGCCAACACTGGTACCTGCTTCTGTGCAATGTCTCACACCTTCCTCCGTGGCACCTGCTTCAGACACCTTACCTACTGTCTCAGCAGAACTACCAAATTCTACACATTCAGCTCCAAACTTTGAATCTTACAGTGTGGCTAATCAACTAATTTCACACTTGGCGTCTCTCAGCAAACCTGTGATGGATGTCATTTTGGAGGCTAGAAGGCCTAGTACTAGAAAATCTTATGCTGACAAATGGAAAAGATTCTGTGCCTGGAACCAGGCACAAGGAAATAAGCATTGCTGGCCCAATATTCCTCAGATTCTGCAATACTTAACTGAGATGCTTCACAAGGGCTTATCTTTTTCTTCCATAAAAATCCATGCGTCTGCCATTTCAGCTCATTACAACACAGAACCTCCCCTCTTCTCTCATCCTTTGCTAAAGCAGTATCTCAGAGGGGCCAAAAATGTAAGACCTCCCAGAAGAGCACCAACTCCTGCATGGGACCTCAATTTTGTTTTGGAAAAACTCACTCTACCTCCTTTTGAGCCAGCTGCTACTGCAGACCTAAAATTTCTCTCTTGGAAAACAGCTTTTCTTTTAGCAGTCACTTCAGCTAGAAGGATTTCTGAATTACAGGTTCTTATGGCAGTGGTGCCTTTCATTAGTTTTTACCTGGACCGGGTGGCTCTCAGGACCTGTGGAAGCATGGAGGTGTTTAGGTGAAATGGCAGTGGATTTTTTAACTAGATTGTTTAATGAAATTTTGGATAGAGAGAGGATGCCTGAGGAATGCAGCAAAAAGTGTTTTGGTACCGATTTTTAAAAATAAGGGTGATGTGCAGAGCTGTAGTAACTACAGAGGGATTAAATTGATCAGTAGCAGCATGAAGTTATGGGAAAGATTAGTGGAAGCTAGGTTAAGAATGGAGGAGGTGATTAGTGATCAGCAGTATGGTTTCATGTCAGGAAAGAGCACTACAGATGCGATGTTTGCTTTGAGAGTGTTGATGGAGAAGTAGAGAATGTCAGAAGGAGTTGCATTGTGTTTTTGTAGACTTACAGAAAGTATATGACAGGGTGCCTAGAGAGGAGTTGTGGTATTGTATGAGGAAGTCAGGAGTGTCAGAGAAGTATGTAAGAGTGGTACAGGATATGTACAAGGGTAGTGTCACAGTGGTGAGGTCTGCAGTGGGAGTGATGGATGCATTTAAGGTGGAGGTGGGATTACATCAAGGTTCAGCTCTGAGCCCTTTCATATTTGTAATGGTGATGGACAGGTTGACAGACGAGATCAGACAGGAGTCCCCGTGGACTATGATGTTTGCAGATGACATTGTGATCTGTAGTGAGTGTAGGGAACAGGTGGAGGAGACCCTGGAGAGGTGGAGATATGCTCTAGAGAGAAGAGGAATGAAGGTCAGCAGGACTAAGACAGAATATATGTGTGTGAATGAGAGGGAGGATAGAGGAAAGGGGAGGATGCAGGGAGTAGAGGTGGCAAAGGTGGATGAGTTTAAATACTTGGGATCAACAGTTCAGAGTAATGGTGAGTGTGGAAGAGAGGTGAAGAAGAGAATACAGGCAGGATGGAGTGGGTGGGGAAGAGTGTCAGGAGTGATTTGTGACAAACGAGTACCAGTAAGAGTGAAAGGGAAGGTCTACAAGAGGGTAGTGAGACCAGCTATGTTATATGGGTTGGAGACAGTGGCATTGACGTGGCAGAGTTGAAGATGTTAAGATTTGCACTGGGTGTGATGAGGATGGACAGGATCAGGAATAAGTATATTAGAGGGTCAGCCCAGGTTGGAAGGTTTGGAGACAAAGCCAGAGAGGCAAGATTACGTTGGTTTGGACATGTGCTGAGGATGGATGCAGAGTATATTGGTAAAAAGATGCTAAGGATGAAGCTGCCAGGTAACAGGAAAAGAGGACGGCCTAAGATAAGGTTTATGGATGTGTTGAGAGAGGACATGTAGGTGGTTGGTGTGACAGAGCAAGATGCAGAGGACAGGAAGAAATGGAAATGGTTGATCTCTTGTGGTGACCCCTGATGGGAGCAGCCGAAAGAAGAAGGGTGGCTCTCAGGACCAATCCATCCTTTATGCCTAAGGTGGTATCCAGTGTGGCTCTTAATCAGACCATTCATCTGCCAACTTTCTTCCCCAATCCACAGAACAAGCGTGAATGGATTCTGCATTCATTGGATGTACACAGACAACTAAGATTTTACTTAAACAGGACAAAATCTCTAAGAAAATCTGAACTATTGGTGGCATTTGCTGCACGGGCAGATGGAAAGGCTATTTCAAAGTAGACTATTTCCAAATGGATAAGCCATCATATTTGTTTCTGCTATATGCACTACGGTAAACCTGTCCCCAAGGGGATCAGATCTCATTCCACCAGGGCTGCATCTACTTCTGCAGCCTTTCTCAGAGGAGTTCCTACCAGAGACATTCTAGAAGCTGTTACCTGGAGCACAGTTTTTACATTCACCAAACATTACCATTTACATCTCTTCTCTAAATCCAGAGCTGGCTTTGCCACTGCTGTCCTGCAGGGCCTTATAGCTGCTCCTAATGCTGTATAAATCCATCCTCCCAACCATAGCTTTGGGATTTTACCCAAATGTAATGACTGCAACAGTGAAACACGAAGAACATAGTACAGTTGTGTACATTTACCATGTAGGTGTTCGAGTGTATTCACTGTTGCAATCCTGGTTACCCTCCCTCCAGTCCCCTGTTTTTCTGTAACTATACCTCTCCTTTCTTTTACTATGATTAAAAGCCTTTTTGGTGTATTTGCTTTTGTTTGGAGGTATATGTTTTGTGTTTTAAATTATATACACATATATATATATATATATATATATATATATATATATATATATAGATATATAGATATATAGATATATAGATATATATGTATATATATATATATATATTTTGCTCCCCCATTTGGGGGGCACCTGACATCTGGAGCAAGAAAAATTGATGTACTGGCGTCGGCTGCATGTTTTTTACCCCCTGATGACCTGACGTCATGGAAGAAGGGACAGCAACTGACACAGGACCCAAGACTTTGTTAATCAGGCCAACTGAGAACAACCTGCCAGCAGATTACCCAAATGTCATGACTGCAACAGTGAATACACTCAAACATCTACATTTATGGTAAGTGTACACAACTGTACTTTTCCTGTTGTCAAGGGTACAGAGTTTGATTTTCTTCATCCCCATTTGCCTACTCCATGACAATGAGCAATTCGCTTGACTGGAAAGTGCACTGGGGTCACTTCAGAGAAGGGGCAGTTTTTATTGGGCTTGCTTGTTTAACAAATGTATATAAAAAAGGTACAGCCATAGGCCATAAATTATTCATTTGTTAATCTGTAGATCACAATAGTTTTTATAGTAAATTCTCAAGTTTGTTCTGTTACTCTGTCTTACCATTAATACTCCCATGTTCTCCATAAGCTGTAGCCTTGTACATACCCATGTAAGAAAAAAAACAAGAACGCTCACCATCTGTAATAAAGATGCAGCTTCTAAAATTTTATATTTCTGAAAGGCACAGTTTTTAACTTCTACTGCTGCTTCAAAGTAATTTTTGCTGTTCCTTTTTTATAATTTTACTTTCTTCTTCTTTTTTTTTTCTTTCAGAAAGCATTTGGAGGAAGTGAGTGCTTTTTTGAAAAAGATCCAGCAACTGGAATTTGCAACTTCTTCTATGACAGTGCACCAAGTGGCAGTTATGGCACTATGACTTACCTGTCCAAAGCAATTGCTACCTACATACAGGACTCCTTACCGAACTCTGGCTGTCTTATGCAGTAAAAATACAGCTGAGACAATAGTAAAAACTGAAGGATTCGTACAAACAACCTTAGCAATGTTACTTACTGAATTTGCACAACTTATGCTGCTTATAGGAAGAAGAAAAACTAGTACCTAGCCTCTTTCTCCTTCTGGTCAGTTCATTTGGAGTGTCTGTCACCCTTATTACCTACAGTATAATTTATTTGTTCAGTCTGAGTTTTTTTTTTTTTGGAACAATGCTTTGTAGAAACAGCTTTTTGCACAGTAGCTTAACATTAAGATAGCTTGATTCCTACGACTGAACCTTCATTCTTCTTTTACTAGACATTTCAGTATAGTCTGGACTGCACTTAATTTGTTAAGACTCTAGCCTGTTGACTTTGATGTTCCAGAACTCTGGCAATATTATTATTTATTTATTTTTATTTTTTATTTAACAAACACAGTAGCACAATTCGAGAGATTTTACTGTAATGGCACCCTGTGATGTCATGCATGTGTGGCCTGTTACCTCATTGACTGTTTTACTATAGTTTACCGGATGTTTCTGTTAAACCTTACTGTTGCTGAATTTTAGTTTGCATTTGTTTTTGTTATCTGTTGTTGAATTATCTCACTGGGAAATCAGGAAATGAACCTACAAAAGCTTGTTTGTTAACTGTGGTAGACAGTATAACAAAATTATAATTATATTAGCCCAGACTTTCCTCTCTGAGAAACTAAATGGATTTATAACACAATGTCATTACTATGGCATTTGTACTTATTATAAGTAGTTATATTACCTGTAGATAAATTAGCTGTATTAGCTGCAGAACTTTAGTATGAAAGGTTTTGCCCTTGTTTACTATGAAAGGTTCTGCCCTTGTTTGCTGGCTGCAACATTAATATTTGGGTACTTAAAATGCAGGAAGGTGTGATTTAACACTTTACTGATGTGCTGTCACTTTACTTAAAACTTGCACTAGGATTAAGTTAACCAGTCTTTCTGTGCCCTGATTCTCCAGACCATAATTTCTAATATGTAGTCAATTTACACTGTTGCTTATAATAACACAGTGTAGTCCTGAATGTAACAGAGAGGTATAAAATGGTACTGCAAAGTGAAACATTCTGGACATAAGCCAGGGAGAAGGTAGTATTTGTTGTTAACTGTTGTCATACAGAAAATGCTATAAACACACTGGCTGGTAAGAATATGAGACAGACTTGGGAAATATAAATGAAATGTTTTAGTACAGTGGTTAGAAAGAGAAAGGACATCTTAGTATTCCTGCTGGCATGCATCAGATGCAAGTAGAATATTTTAACACTGTATGCAGTATGAAACCTGGAGAAAATCTATCAGAGTAATAAGCTAATGTTCCACTAAGATATAGTGTGTAACATTTATAATGAAAAAGGTGCAATCCATTGCTCATTTCTGACTGTAAGACTGGCCCCATGTACCTAGTATTTTTTCCCCTTCTTGTTTTCCTGTTTATCTTTATTAACAACTGCACTTGCCAATGCACATTCCACTGTCAGCACATATTTCATATCTAATTCACCCCTCTCCCACCTTTTTATTTCTTAAAGGCTCCCTATTGAAATGTTGCCACTCGAAATGCTGAGTGCTGGAAAGCTGGAAAAAAAAAGACCAACAACACAGGAGAATAGTGAATCTCAAAAATTGTTCTTCACCTTAAAACTTCTTTTTTGGGAGCAAGCCCTGCTGCACTCCCCCACACACCTTGAACTTGTGTGTGTGTGTGTGTGTGTGTGTGTGTGTGTGTGTATGTATGTGTATATATATATATATATATATATATATATATATATATATATATATATATATATATATATATATATATATATATATACATACATACATACATACACACACCACCTTCAAGATTGCCGTACCACAGAGAAAAGGGGAATATTCCAAGAAATGGCTTCTCTGACTTGGTATATACAGACCTGATCTTTCAGTCATTCAAGTCTCTGCATTTCTGGACTTGCTCTACATGGTCCCAACATTTCATAGGTTCATAGATTAGCACTAAGCTAATTGCCCTTGTGGACCATTTTAAGCCTAGCTAATTACCCCATATGAGAATCAAACCCTGCACCCACCTTGTGTCTGTAAGGTTAACACCTTAGCCATTATGCCAACCTCCCACCATTTCAAATGATTACCTTTCTTAAGATACTCTATACTGCTACACATGTCCTGAAAGCTACAAGATATGAAACAAACAAGGGACTATGCAGATATACTTAAATTTATTCTCATATTAATTCTTAAGCTAGCCTTTTTTGTTATGTATATGCACACTTACTGACTTGAGTGAACTGAGTCCTTTATTTTATTTATTTTATATGCTAAGCAAGCATTAACTCATCATAAATGTATGATTGCCAATATATGGGACTGTCTCCCTCATTGCACTAAGCCACATCAAGCCTATATGAAGAAGAGTGAAGACCTACTCTCAGAAAAGTTCAAGGTTAGGGCACCTTTGTCTTAATGGTGGTTTCCAGGCTCATGAAAGAATATACTGACCTATGTTGTCTAATTATTAACACAATTTTAAATGACTTTCTGTACATTTGTATGCTGCCATATTTACCAGTGATTTGAGGAGGACATAATCCCACCCCATTATGTAGCATAAAAAGTCTTAATTAATTTTCATCATTTTAGTGATCCTGTTTGTTAGTGTAATTCTGTTAACAACAAACCTGACCTTAAAGTAGTAAGCTGTGTCTTTGAGGACTGTGATAGTATGCAAATACTAATCTTTGCTTGGAGTATTTGGATGTTGCCCTTATGCAATATCAGCACAGTTTTATATTAAACTGTTTTGAAGTTCTCCCGCTGAAATGTTAAAAAAGCAGTGAAAACTAAATAAACTGTAGTACATCACAATCATGGTATGTCCAGGGGTTTTGAAACTGAGCATCAGCTTCCAAAATGTAGCAGCATCCCCACCGTACGTATAGCTTTTCAGCCCTAGATAGTTCATTTCTATAGTCAGTCTCACATTCTGAAAAAAAAATAAAGATATATATACATATATATATATATATATATATATATATATATATATATATATATATATATATATATATATCCCAAAGAAAAGTTTGCCTGCCCAAACTTTTCATCAAATGCAAGGTACTGATTTTTAGTTTCACAGTTTAATACTATTTTTAAAAATGCAGCTGCATTTGGTTGAAGAGTTTGTATATGTTCCATGTGTTTGTTGTGTAGAAACAAGACACTATTTTTATCTCTTACCCTACTTTCAATTTTGGAATAAGTTTGATCTGTTCAATCAGTTCCTTATTGGGGTGCAAAAAGTATTAGCCGGTATTCTACGTTCAGTATCATGCACATACAACATCAGCACCCACATTATCTTTGTAAGCTAGAAATATTTTGAAATAAACTTTTAAAACTAGTAACACAAACACAGAGTGCAGCCACAATATCAAACTCAGAACAAAGAAAGCTCACATATTGTAGCACCAGGCAGTTTATCCAGTGTAAAAAAAATACAGTCCATGAGTGATGAAATGAAAAAAACTCATCTTACAGTTTCAGATTTTTACATTTGGATTAATTTATTAAAACTATGAAAATTTCTTTAGGGCAGCACATTGCACAACACATTTTTTTGGCTAAGGTCATATGTACTTTCTATTTTTATCAATATATTATAAAGTGATTATAGTATAAAAAGAAATGATTAGTAGTATTAGAGTTCACCCTAGTTTTTCCTTCTCATAAAAGAGCACATTTGAGTTTAGGGTAATTTTTCATGATCAGCACTACAGAATGTATATTCAGGTCTCTGTTAGTAAAGCACTGCATGTAGGGCTCATCAGGGTACATCTGCTTGGAGATATTCAGGATAAATGTCAATTGTTTTTCTTTTATGCCACATGACTGTGCTTTTTTGTAGACTACGTTTTTAGGGAGAGGTCATTCTTGTTATGTAATAGACATGCTGCTGCTCTACGCCACTTAAAAGGACAATACTTTGACAAAATAAAGAAAAGAGGGCACTGATTCTGCAGATCTTGTCATATCTTTGTTCAAGAGGTAGCAAACCACTGGCATTTGTCTGCACTGAGGTTGAATACTTAAGGAACCAGATTTCCTGCAGCTGTTTCATGAAAAATATCACATAAACTCTAGGCATTAAGATGAATAACATCTTTGGTTCTGTATAAGACATGTATTGAGAAAGGTGAAGTGACCTGTAACTATATATATTCTAAAATTCAACAATTTTTTGGGTCTGTATGTTGATTAACTACTAGTGACTTTGTGAAGCCAATTTCCCAAAATTGTGTTACTTCTATTCTTCCTTGAATCGCTAGAGCAGTGAAAGAAATACACAAAATTTCTGTCACTCCCCAAAAGGAAATGGGAGGGTATTTTTGTAGCTGCTGGCCCTACGTTTATCTACCTGAATATTTGGTTACACAATTTTTTTCCCCAAATTTGGTTCTGCAGGCCCTCCACAAAGAAATTTGCATCACATGAGTTAACACAGTTTTGGTGAAATTTATATGATTTTGTGAAACATATTTTTAAATGTTAATGAAACAGAACTGCTATTTTTTCACAAAGATATTTAAAACTGGTTTACCCCTTTCAAGAACTCCTTGGTTTCTAAAATGGACTAAATAAACAGGAAGTACATATCCACTGCTACGCATTGGCTTCACTAAATTGAAGAACTGCTGTATAGCTCTGGTGTGCCTTCCAAAATTATCACAGGATAATTCATTTTGTGAAAAAATAATGCAGTGGAACTGAAACAAGTGCAGTTCTATATAATGACAGTCAATTTTACATCACAGTTATTTTAAATTATATTGCTGTTTGGCAGGGGATGCATTCTTAAGAATCTAGTTAATTCATTGTCTGATACTTTTAACTGTTTTGTGTTTAGTAATGATCAGTTTTGGTTGGGGATTTGTAATATGTTGTTCCATTGGTTGTTTTTGAAGATGAATGCATTATGTTGTCAGGCATAATATGTTATAGTAAAACAACTATTATAAGTTTTGGTTACTTGCAAAATGTAATTTAAAATTGTTGTGGTTATACATATTTAATGTAATTTATACTTTTTTCATAACAATGACAAATAAGGATGCTGTGAGAATTAAGTTATATTCCTGCTTGTTGTACGTATATTCAGTAAACTTCATGCCTTTTAAAATGTCTTCTTTCCTTAATATTGAGGCCCAAATGTGCTTCAAGATGTTTATAGATTGAATGTGTCAGTATATTGAATGCATAAGTTATTCTGTAGTAGATTATTGTATTTCGTATATTAAAAATACCAGAATTTTATCAAGTGTACTTTATTAATTTTTAATATTATAAATGGTTCCTGTGTTCTTTATTTCTGCATCTCATTAAAACAAATGAGGACTGATAATGCCCTACTCCCTTACAGCCAACCTAGCTGATGTGTGTCCTGAAGTTACTGGAGCTAGTTACTTTTGCCTAGATAATTATGTGTTCCCATTTTCCAGATAGTGATAATTATCCTTTAGTAGCGTTTGCATGACAGAGCTTTTTAACAGTTGATTATTAGGTTCTGTTTGCTTCACCTGAAGCAAAATTTAAGTTGCAAGGCCTTATATATATATATATATATATATATATATATATATATATATATATATATATATATAGTTTTGTATTCTTTTCATAGTTCTTGCCCTGTGTGAATTACCATTGGAAATCATGTTGATATTCTAATACTTGTATACCAGAAACAGAATGTATGTGTGTGTGTGTGTGTGTGTGTGTGTGTGCATTTGGGTGTGCGTGTGTGCATGCATGCATATCAGCAACTTTCCAAATAGAACAGAAAGTGGGTAATGGTGATTAAAATCAGTTGAGATCACATACCAGCTTTTTTCAGTATGAGATGGTGGTACAATGGGTATCAGGGAATGTGCCCTTTCCCCACTATAGTGCTATCTCATTGCTGACATTTGTAATTAGCAGGGGGTATGGGGGATGTAAAGGACTTGACCCCTGCAAAAAAATATTTTTTTTTCAAATTTTTGTGATTCACATTAGAGTGCATTTGAATTATTGTTATTGTGATTCAAACTGATTATTATACAACAGGCACTCAAAGTTTTGATACTTCAAATTCTGTCATAGATTCTTTATATATATATATATATATATATATATATATATAGAGAGAGAGAGAGAGAGAGATTTCTGTGGAGTTGTGACTAAATAAGCAAAAACTTAAAAAAAAATACAGGCTACAGCAGTCAAGACAAGATTAAGTCTTATGGAGGTCCGAGTACTGTTGGCTCAGTCATGCACCTCATATGAGCACTAGTCATGTGATGACTACACATTCATAAGAACTTTAAATAATAACTATGCCATAAACACATTTCCTTTCCTCAGAGTGTAGCCCTAGCCATAAAGAATGAGCCCCATACTTTTACATATTATAAAAGTATGACTTGGCAGTTTCTCCCACTCTATGGCATTTCTGTCCTTGTCAGCTGTCTTGACTTGACCGTGTTGAGGTTGAATTAAAAGTCATGATACTTTTGAAGGAATTTGTTTCCTTTTCTGTTGCCACATCTTACTTTTCATATCTGAAAGTATTTTGATAAGGAAAATGATCACAGCAAGGTACTCATATCTCTTTTATATTTCTCACACACTGAACTGATACAATTATTCAGACTCAACATTTAGAAAACTCTAACTCTATGCTGTCATAAAAGTTGCATTCTTTCTCCTTCTCTGATGTCATAAACCTGTTAAATCTTTTGTAGTATGAAACTGAATAAACCCGGTAACCAATGAAAGCAACTTCAGTAAATAGCTGAGTTTTTCCAGCTGTGGAATATGATACTCTGCCTGATTATGGAAAGGCAAACTGGGCCTATATCTCACAGAATATTGCATTTTGGATTATGTTATTCCTTTTGCATAAACATTTCTTAGATGGTGTAACACATGCATAAAAAATATGTAAGAGTCACTACAAAAAAGTCAAGTTTACTGGTATTTTTTAATTACTTCCATCCCAAATGAATGGAGCTGTGATTTGACAGTCCAGGTATCATCAGCTGTGCCCTCTCAGTACATAGGTGAGACATAGCTGTTGAGGAAAACAAGGTTAGAAAAAAAATTTAAATCAGTAGTAAGTAGTCATTGTTCTCCTAGCAGGTTTGGATTGTGTAGAAATTCATGATAATATAGAAATAAGCATTTTATTTAGTTTCTGCAGATAGTAGTCATTTAAGAAAATTCATTGCTTGGCACAATTTACATAAAGGAACAAGATATAAAACCAGAACAATTTTCCTAAGTTCTTTCAGCCCCTAAACCAGAAGACCATTAATCCTCCCTTCAACCCATTAATTATTTTGTGCTTGGTGACCCCATCATGGAAGTGAGAGCTGTCCTAAGAGGTCATAATTCAGGCAGCCATGGGGATGGTTTATGCACTTACCAGACACATGGATTTGTTCTATGTCCAGGTTAAGTAAGAACAACTGTTACTATTTCTCCCCTGTCCTAAGAGTCATCATTCAGGCTGCCATGAGGATGGTTTATGGTCTTGCTGGTATCCAGGTAAATTAGGTTCATGTGCTGGGTTCTAACATCTCCTCTTGATAGAGGGATAGAGGATCTGCATCAACTGAAGAACAAAATATATTCCCCTGTGTAAATGTATGCTCCTGTGCACTCACTGTGAGGATAACCACTGAAGGTGTTTGATGGCTGAAAACCCACCCTGGTCTGACCTTTGATTGCGAACACTCTTCCAGCAGAGCAGGCCATTGAGTAGCCCCGATTTGCCACTGTCCCCCCAGGATAGGTATGCCCATCCTCCACCATGAGATGCATCAGATACATGAGCAACTAATCAAATCTAGGTCACCTGGGCTGTAGTCAGGGCTTTATCTCTCTACTCCAAAAATCTGGTCTTAAAATCAGAACAAATTTATCATTTAAACTTTATCTTTCCCTTATTGTGGCTTGCAACTGTTACTAGATAGGCCCTGTTTACTCCAGACAGCAAACTTTTCTACTGATCCATAGTATATGTGTCCAAAGTAAATATTTTCTATTAGAGCCACTTTTAACCCCACTCAATTTAAAAAAAAATTCAAAAGATACTTACCAGACACATGGATTTGCTCTATGTCTAGGTTAAGTAAGAACAACTACTACTATTTCTCCCCTAATCATTGCACTATCATACAAACCATATTTCCACTCTCCTGTCCCTTCCCATCCTAACTAGAAAGCAACAGTCCACCAACTAGAACAGTAACTGTCTCATCAAAAATCTCCCCTCCCTCAATGGTTCTCATCCTGATCTCTTTCTCCCTCACTTACCCTTTTACTCTCGTCCTTACTTACTACTGAACAGAAAGTGACTATAATAGCTCAGTTACACTAGCTCTTTCTTTGTATTCCTAACTGTAAACTTATACTTACACTCTTTACCAACTGTAAATCATGGTTATAATATGCTTATCTTTCATTCTATTTTAACTTAATGAATTATTGTAAGGTCATGCAAACTGTGCAATTTTATCTACCTTATTACTTGTTTGCATTATTACTTTAAAATTATTATACCTATGTCAAGAATATTTCATTGTATGAAAATCATCACCATGTTTATGTCTATGTTTTTATGTAATGTTTTTGTTACTTTACTGTGTGGAGCTTTTCTCCCCGGGCCTCAGCTGAAAATGGGTCTCAGCCCAGTCGGACTTTCCCAGTAAAAAATGTAAGATAAAATAAATAAATATTTTCCAGTTATTATTCGGCGAGCTGTATGATTGCTGCTACTGACACTTTTGAAGTTCTCAGGCAACTATAGTAACCAACCGAAACAGGCAACATTTCCAAATATGCTTAAAATACATTTGCAGTAAGATTTAGTCCATATTTAATCATATTTATGAATCACTTTAGTGCAAGGATAGTATGCAGAGAAGCAGATTGACATAAGGCAGCTTTTCAATGTACATACTACTTTCTAATGATACAGAAAAAGGATTTGCTGACTGAAATGGGCAGCATTTGTTGGCACATTTCAAAAACAGTGTACTGCACTGTAGTTTTATGTAGGACACATTAAGTACAGGCCTGTTGTACAGCCTTTCTGGCAAATTATTTAGCATTTTTGTAACACGTTTATTTCTAACATGCCACAAAATCTAATCTAAGGAGCTGTCATCACTGTGTCTTTCAGTTAAGATAAAAAGCATAACAACTGAAACACATATACAACATAGCAATGGCACAGGTTGGAGAAGTTGTTTGACCGCAACTGAGCTACAAAATATAAGTATCTTTTGATTATTTTTACAGATTACTGTTTTTATAATTTAATATATATAAAGCACTTTGTCTATTCAGAATCTTCAGAAATCTTTATCTGTTTAAAAAACTTTCAGAATCTGTAGTGCTTGCTGTCTTAGGCTATTGTATAAACTGAAACATTTACTCTGTGTAATTATCTCTTGGCTAGTGGGGGCTGGTTCTTTTGTGTTCTTGTAAAAAAAAAAAAAAAAAAAAAGTTGTTGTTCTGGTCTTTGTCTTTGCACACAGTGCAGGTTGGAGAAGTTGTTTGACCGCAACTGAGCTACAAAATATAAGTATCTTTTGATTATTTTTACAGATTACTGTTTTTATAATTTAATATATATAAAGCACTTTGTCTATTCAGAATCTTCAGAAATCTTTATCTGTTTAAAAAACTTTCAGAATCTGTAGTGCTTGCTGTCTTAGGCTATTGTATAAACTGAAACATTTACTCTGTGTAATTATCTCTTGGCTAGTGGGGGCTGGTTCTTTTGTGTTCTTGTAAAAAAAAAAAAAAAAAAAAGTTGTTGTTCTGGTCTTGTCTTTGCACACAGTGCAGGTTGGAGAAGTTGTTTGACCAAGAACTGAGCTACAAAATATAAGTATCTTTTGATTATTTTTACAGATTACTGTTTTTATAATTTAATATATATAAAGCACTTTGTCTATTCAGAATCTTCAGAAATCTTTATCTGTTTAAAAACTTTCAGAATCTGTAGTGCTTGCTGTCTTAGGCTATTGTATAAACTGAAACATTTACTCTGTGTAATTATCTCTTGGCTAGTGGGGGCTGGTTCTTTTGTGTTCTTGTAAAAAAAAAAAAAAAAAAAAAGTTGTTGTTCTGGTCTTTGTCTTTGCACACAGTGCAGGTTGGAGAAGTTGTTTGACCACAACTGAGCTACAAAATATAAGTATCTTTTGATTTTTTTACAGATTACTGTTTTTATAATTTAATATATATAAAGCACTTTGTCTATTCAGAATCTTCAGAAATCTTTATCTGTTTAAAAAACTTTCAGAATCTGTAGTGCTTGCTGTCTTAGGCTATTGTATAAACTGAAACATTTACTCTGTGTAATTATCTCTTGGCTAGTGGGGGCTGGTTCTTTTGTGTTCTTGTAAAAAAAAAAAAAAAAGTTGTTGTTCTGGTCTTTGTCTTTGCACACAGTGCAGGTTGGAGAAGTTGTTTGACCTAACTGCGCTACAAAATATAAGTATCTTTTGATTATTTTTACAGATTACTGTTTTATAATTTAATATATATAAAGCACTTTGTCTATTCAGAATCTTCAGAAATCTTTATCTGTTTAAAAAACTTTCAGAATCTGTAGTGCTTGCTGTCTTAGGCTATTTTGTCCCACCCTCCCTCCCTGTTGGTGTCTTGCTCTTATACTTGGTGGCTTTGCAGTTGCCCGCCCCTACTGTGACACATCTCCCAGTCTAGTGTCATTAGCTCATTCTTCTTAATACAGAGAGAACATTTGATAAGGCCTTCTGTTCCTCCTTTTTCCCTTTTCAAAAAGTAAAACAAAACTTTTTTTTTTCTTTTTCGCCTGAACCTTCTTGTGTTCTGACTGTCTTTCTCAAACATATTGGAAATATACAGTATATTTCAGAGCATTTGTTATAACTGTATCTGCTATAACTGATTTAAGTATTTTTTTCTGGCTTTTTGAATATTTACTGCTTAGCGACTGCATCTTAGCCTGTTTATACAGCTCTGCATTCTATTTAAACTGTTTTTGTGTTGATTAACTGTTTTGCACTCTTAAAAAGTTATTTGTTGCTTAATTTTACCTATAGGCTAACACACTCAAGTGTGCTAGCCACTTAAAAGCATTTATAGCATTTACTGTCTGTTTTTTTCCTTGTCTCTGTAAAAAAAAAAAAAAAATCTCTTGTTTTCCCACCTTACTGAACTAGAGTAGTCCAGTTTCAGAGTGGCTGATCCCTGGGCTTTGTTTTTAGTTCCTGTTACTGATCCATTGCCTTATTAGGAAGGAGGGAAGTTTCTTTGCTTACCAGTGGGAGTGGGAAGCACTGAGCAGCCTTTTTGTCCGAATTGGTGAAGTTTCAGCCAGAAACTAGTAGTCTATTGGTCGTTTTGGGCCAATTCCTAGCTCCTTTCAGCCCCCTGCTATAAAACACACTAAACACGCGTTTTCCAGCTTGTACCAACTCTGCACAGATCCTCGTGGTGGCCTGCAGAGTGATCCAAGCAGCAGAGAGCTAAAAGAGTGACTTTCTACCCGATATAAGTATTTTTTGTGGCTTTCCCACTGTTATTAAGCTAGCGACTGCATTTCGCCTGTTTTACTGCTACTTTAAGTGATTTCTGCATTTTACACTGTTTATTGCACTTTAAGTTACTAATTGTTGCAAATTGTTTCTGTAGGCTACACACTAAAGTGCTAGCCGATTTACAGCATTTATAGCATTTACTGTCTGTTTTTTTCCTTATCTCTGTAATAAAACAAAAAAATATCTTGTTTTCCCACTTTACTGAACTAGAGTAGTCCAGTTTCAGAGTTGCTGATCCCTGGGCTTTGTTTTTAGTTCCTGTTACTGATCCATTGCCTTATTAGGAAGGAGGGAAGTTTCTTTGCTTACCAGTGGGAGTGGGAAGCACTGAGCGGCCTTTTTGTCCGATTTGGTGAAGTTTCAGCCAGAAACTAGTAGTCCATTGGTCGTTTTGGGCACATTCCTAGCTCCCTTCAGCCCCCTGCTATAAAACACGCTAAACTGTACTGCTGATCTAACCAGCATATCCTATAACTGAAAAGTTCATCTCTACTTGATTCCCAAGTAGACTATTCTCTATCTGTAAAGCCTAGCACTTACTCCTACAGTACTTGCACCTTGATAAAGCACTCTTATTATAGATAGTACCCCACCAGCCTAAAACCCACTTCCCCCGGAGTCCTTTGAAAGTTCTTTATCTACTACTTCTAGTATGTCGAGGGATCAGTTGCTAGTGTCCTCTCCAGCTCAACTGGTGAACCTGGGAATATTGAGGCAATGTTACAATTGCCTCATGTACACAGACAATCCTCTCCTTCTCCCACAAAACACAAATACATGCGAGAGATGCAACTATACGGCCAAACTGGAGGCTGAGCTCTCTCAACATAGGACTGGCAAGACCAGACAGGAGGAGAAGGTAACCACACACAATACATACCCAGTCACACATGGTACCATCACAACTTCAAATCATACACATACTCACACAAAGACATACTCGGAGGCTCTGATCAAAAATTTACCAAAACAGCAGAGGCCACCAAAGCAGACACCCAAACAACTACCACCTCACGACCCAACACATGCAATACGTAGACCACACAGTCAGAGTGTCAAACAGTCACAGCCCTTAAGGCCAAACAAAATGCCAGACACACTTGTCATTGGTGATTCCATAGTCAGACACACTGACGTCCCGCTCACCAGACTGAGTAAGGAGAAGGTCACAGTAAGCTGCCTGTCGGGCGCTAGAATCCGCCACATAACGCAAGCACTCAGGTCTCTCAACAGCAGGTACAAGTACGACTCAGTCATTGTCCACGCTGGTGTCAACGACCTGAGAAGTACCTCCTTGGACTACATGAAAAGGGACATCGAGGAGCTCTCTGATTATGTAGCCCAGGCAGGTATGACCCTGACCTTGAGCAGTATCCGACCTTCACCTAGAATGATGCCACAATACAGTGATAAGATGATCAGCTTTAATAATTGGCTTAAATTCTGGTGTCATTCAAAGGGGATCCAATGTCTGTCTGCCTGGGATGACATGCTGGACAAGCCATGCTGCTTCGCAAGGGACGGCTTGCACCTGTCACCCCTGGGCTTCAGGATATTGGCAAAGGCTCTTGCCACCCCATAGTGCCTTTTTAGGCAAGGCTCAAATTCTAAACCTACCACCCTAGAACACCAAAAAGGAAAAAACTAAGGGTAATGCTGCTCAATGCCAGAAGTCTCAATCTCAAGATGCACGCACTCGAGGCCCTTCTCAATATGGAGAACATCGATGTCTGTGCTGTGACAGAAACCTGGTTCAAGGCTCCTGAGAGCACCCCAGCACTAACAGGTTTCACCTCATATCATGCGTTCCGGCCCCAAAATCCGGACAACACCAAGAAAGGAGGGGGGGGTGTCCATATTCATAAAGGACACCCACACCTCAAGGTTGGTGGCAACACACGATGCATCGGAGACCATCCAGGTGCAATTAACCATAGGCAAGACTGCTCTGCAATTTGTAGCATGTTACAGGCCACCCTCTCAAACTCAGGAACCTCACATGGCCTTCCTGAAAACATTGGAGGGGATAAATGTATCTCCAAACACCATCATACTAGGTGACTTCAACTACCCTAATATAGACTGGGAACACTACTCAAGCCCGAACACTCTAACCCAAAGATTCCTGGAGTTCATAAACTCAAATGCCATGGAACAACTAGTCACCATCCCCACAAGAGGTGAAAACATACTTGATCTCATCATCACGAACATGGGATCAAAATGTTCAACACCGGAAGTATACCCCTCACTGGTGAGATCAGATCATAAACTAATCTCGCTGGAGGTCCTCATCCCCCCACCTGAAACAAAAAGACCACAGTGAAAAACTTCTCAAAAGCCGATTTCACACTTCTAAAAACTAGTGTGGTCTCCTTTAAGGCCCCTGAGCCAGTGGTAAACATTACTCAAACCGCTGAATCACTTACAAATGCCTTCTACCAGCACCTACAGGACTGCATGGATCAGGCAATCCCAAACAAAACTAAGACTCTCTGTACCAAAGGCAAGCGTCCAGTCTGGTGGACCCCAGCCATAAACAAGCTCTACAACAAAAGGAGGAAGCTACTACAAGATAGAGCAAAATCCTTGAAAGGTAAGACACCTTTGATCATTATAAGTAAAAACTAAGAGCTCTCATAAAATCATCCAAGGCAAATTTTGAGAGAAAAATCGCCAAGGACTCTAAAGACAATCATAAGGCCTTCTTTAGCTATGTTAGAAACCTAGGAGGAAACTCCCAGATATGCTCAGAATTAGTTCAAAATGATGTGAAAATTACTGAATCTACACACATTGCTAACATACTGGCTGACAGGTTCAGTGCAAACTTCTCCCCTCCCCAAAAGGAGAGATATCTATTCCAGAGGATTGTAGCCCCCCAAACATCTCCAACACCCAGGTGAGAACTGCCCTCACTAAGGCAAAAAACACAGCATCCATGGGACCGGATGGTGTCCCCGGCTGTGTGCTTCATGAACTCAACGAGGAATTAAACCCACAGTTAGGACAGCTGTTTAATCTTAGCCTCATCTCAGGATACGTACCCAAGGAGTGGCGCACGGCGACTGTGGTCCCACTTCATAAGGGTGGTGCCTCCACAGACCCTGGAAATTACCGCCCCATTAGCTTGACAAGCCTTATCTGCAAAGCCATGGCGAGGATCATAATGGAACTCATAAATAAAGACATAGGGAACTTGCAGACTTTGGATCCAACCCAGTTTGGCTTTGTCAAAGGCAGATCCTGCCTCTTAAACTTGGTTGACTTTTTCGAGACAGTCACCAAGGCCATTGATGAGGGAAAGGCAGTCCATACAGCCTACCTCGACCTGGCAAAGGCCTTCGACACAATACCCCACTCAGGTATTATTGAAAAACTCATCAGCTTGAATGTAAACCCGTACATCACAAGATGGGTTGCAAACTGGCTAAGCGACAGAACCCACAGGGTCAGAGTTGCTGGAGCCATGTCAGACTCAAAGCCTGTCACAAGTGGTGTCCCACAGGGCTCAGTCCTGGGTCCACTCTTGTTCGGCATCTACTTTTCTGAAGTACAAGCAAACACAGGAGGGTTATGGCTGACAAAGTTTGCAGATGACTGCAAACTGGGCGCCATAGTCGAAAACACATCTGACACAGATATCCTCCAGAAGGGCCTCACAGAAACGGATAACTGGTGCCAGAGCCATGGCCTGAAGTTAAACGCCAAAAAATGCATAGTCATACCCTTCGGAAAAACAAGGTTACCCCTAGCTACCATATAGATGGCAATCCACTGAGCACAGAAAAGTCATCAGGGATCTGGGGACCCAAGTTGACAGTAGCCTTCGCTTGACACTCATGTTGCTAAAGTAGTTAGGAAAACCTTCTATATCACCCACCTGATCATGAAGGGATTCACATCTAGATCAAGGGAGGTCATCGTCCTCCTGTACTCATCACTCATTAGACCTATGATTGAGTACAATGCCCCATTCGGAATGTATCTGACCAGACACCTGATGCAGCTTGAAAGGCCCCAAAAGTTCCTCACCAAAAGGATAAAGGGTCTCAAAAATATGTCTTATGCTGCCCGACTGAAAGAACTCCAGCTCTATTCAGTCTCATACCGCTTGCTCAGAGGTGACCTGTGCCTGACATATAAGGCCATGTCAAACCCAGATTTGATGAATATGCTTCACCTCAAAAATCTAGATCCCTCAGAACCACAAGGGCGGAGACTTAAACCTTGACACGGTTATAAATAGAATGTGCTGGAGGGACAGATTCATCACCCAGAGACTCCCTATGCTGTGGAACAAAATCCCGGTACATGTGAGGCAGAGCACCTCGCTGGCCTTGTTTAAGAGGAATCTTGACCAATGGATGGGAGATCGCAGATATACCCCAGGGATTACTTCAGTGTCACTGCTTGACAGAGGCACAGAAAAATGATAGGCATAGTTTTTATTCAAACTAAAGGGGTGGCGAAAGCCACATAACTATGGGCTAGGCTTATAAATGCCCTTGGGCAGATAGCCTAGTATGAACCTATGAACCTATAACACAAACATTGTAAAACGCTCCCTAAATAAATATTTTTCCTGGAAGCTGGAGCTCTGCTCTGACCACCACAATACTAGTACCTTCAGTGTTATACAAAGTATGAGAAAAAGAAAAATGTCAAAAAAGCAAACCAATCTTTTTCTATTTCCCTATTTCCAAGTCATGCAATTTCACGTACTTGTACTTAAGACATAAAAAAAGTAGGGCAGGGTGAATAAGCTGTTACAAAGCACCACCTAATGTGCCAAGATATCAACTGCATAAAAATATGATGTCGATGTCATAGTTATGACATTTTGAGTAAACATGAATAACAGCAGCAAAACTACATGATGCTGAAGAAAGCAACTAATCAAACATGGTTTGGAGCCAAGTAATATTTTGAAGACTCCTCCTGATCTCTTTCACTTCCCAAATCAGTTCATTCTTCATAAACTTAGTTTGTTGCTTCAAAGTCACAGATTCCACTGAAAGTACAAAATAACTTCAGAAGACTGATAGAACTATGCATTAGAAAAGCAGCAGATGGTCACAAGTGTGTGTCATCTACTGTTCCCTAGCACTTGTACAAGTGTAAGTGAACTATAGGTATGGTGTCCTTTGTACTAGGTTTAGAACTACTGAACTTGCATATTCTATAAAAACACAAGTAACAGTCTTGTCAAAAGGAAGGATGTCCTTCTACATTAATAACAGACCTCATGTACATACATCTGAAACTAAAAGCTGACCTCTTCAGTTTTTGTGAGGCTTGTAACTAATTGAAAATGCTAATCTAGTCATTATTTCATTCTTCATTAACCTGTTTGACCTAGTTCAGTGCATATCCCATCCTTCAGCAAGCAGAAGGCAGTGAAAGTAATCCTGAACAAGGAGAAAGCCCCCCAACATACATATATACCCAGACAGACATGCACATACACACCTACAAGTAGTTTCAAGGATCATCACATCATTAGGATATGGGAGAAGACTAAAGCACTTGGTAAAATTCCATAAAGATGCACAAAGAACTCTGGTCTGTATCACTTAATCGAAACACCAATTCAGCAAATACCTATTCATAGACCCCTTTTCAGAGAACAACTATTTTATCAAATGATCAGATCAGCAAATGTTTTCCCAGGGCACTTTAGTAGGCCAAGATACCGAGCGATATACACCTCAGTATAACAAACCTACCAAAGGGGGGGCTACACCCCCTAATTATATTTACTAACTCCGAGATCACACTACAGTGGGGAAAAGGGCAAATTTTTACATGTTGGCCAACTAACTCAGTTCTCTGGGAAAAAAGTTCCTTGATTTGTGTGTTCAATAAAATGATGTTCACTGAATAGGGGTTGATGAATAGGTATTCGCTGAATTGGTGTTTCGATCATATGATTTACACCCAGAGAACTCCATTCAGAATGTTCATTAGTGTCAAAAACCTGACTTGAGAAACAAGCATTTGAAGCGGCAGCACTAATCTCTAACACTGTGCCACCCTCACTGGAAAAAAAGGCCAATCTTGAAAACCATTTGAACTCTAACAAGCCAAAGAAAATCATACATAATGGAGAAAAGTTCATTAATCCTGTGTAAAACAATTTCTACACCTTTTCGATGACTGAATGATTCTGTGACCCAAAAAATGGAGCCCTGACTGCAACCAAGTTGACCAGGATTTGATTAGTAGCCTCCGCATTGAAGTAGCCAGAGGGAGAGGAGTAAAGTGGCATGTCCAGCTTGATTCTCTTGGATGGAGGAATGGGTTTGTGGGTGAGGCCTGGGAAACCACGACCCATGCTCGATGTCTGGAAGGCAGGAATCAGTGAGGGATGACCATTGCATACCAGTTTCACTTATGGAAGCCAGGTGTGGGCAGGGGAGTAGGACTTAAGGTAAAAACCCAAACCACCCTGATGGCTGCCCACACAGTGATCCCTCCTGGTCAACCCTCACCCTTGTGATGGGGAATGAATAAACCAGTTAGCAATAGGCAGACAGTGGGGACAAAAAACACAAAAAAGAAAATCTTCCACAACTGAACGATAGTGCAATTCCCACTTAGTGTAAATTGTTTTGTGATACAATATAAAAGCCCCTTTAACTTTTCTACAGCATTACTGTCCTGCTTTCAGTCTGTAATTAGTTTAGTATGCAAATGCCATTGTATGCTAAAACCGGCTCAGCTTCACCTGACAACTTTCACCTTGAATTTTAAAAGTTTAGGAAGAGATACTGTTTATGTAATATCATTGTTAAATAACAGATCTGTGAAAGAGTGTCTTGTTCCTACTGTTTGGAAAAGACGCACCACCTACTGTATCCTTACATAAAGGAGGAACATCATGCATTGAACAATTATTGTATTGTAACTCTCTTGCCTCTCGTTTCAACATTGCTTTGGAAAAATGGATTCATTCACAATTACTTTATCATCTAATTAAATACACTTTCTTGTAAATTTGCAAAATGATTTCAAATCTAACCATGAAACAGATACTGACTCACTACATAGTAGAGTGAATTCATGGTCAAATTGCTGGACTGGTCTCTTTTTTTTACCTCTCTAAAGCCTTCAGTGCTGTTGATCATTCACTGATTCTCACCATGCTAAATATCTGTGGTATTTCTCCCAGTATTATTAAATGCTTCAAATTCCATCTGGAAAAAATGCATCCCAAGTGTTCTGAAGTAATTGTGCTATCATTTAATTGCTGCCTGTTAATGAGCTACCACAAGGTTCTACCCTAAGGCTATTCCTTTTTACTGTTTTGTGAATGGCACGGTCAATCTTTCATGAAAAAAAACAGTTCAAAAATGATTACTTTAAAATCTTTGTAGGTATTACAATCACCGCAGTTAATGCTAGCCTGTAATCTGGCTTTGATTTTTTTGCAATTCTGGCAGCTCAGGAACTTCGTCTTAATAAATATTTAAACCAAAATTATTGCCATTCTCAAGCAAAAGCAAGCATCCTTGTCATTCTAATATTACTGTCCTATACAGATGCAATACCTCTGTGTGAGTGACCAGCCATTTGAAATTGACACGCTCCCTCCACACTCTCTAGTCCAGCAAGGGAAAGGTTACCTGGTATAATATATTTGTGTATTTGTATTAGTTAACCGGGATAGAGCACTGATCCATGTAGACTGTTTTTAGACTCAGCCCAAGGAGTGTTATCTGGTTAAGTGACTTGCTCAGAGTCACACAGCAGGCAAATGGAGGTAGAAAGCAATAAAGTTTGTGGGTCTACTTCTATTTACCGAAAGGCCAAAATACCAATGATCACACTGCAGAGACAAAAATCCCGAAACACGGAATCATGAATCAAGGAAGTGTGCACACGGCAAGTGAATACTTGTCCATTAGGAGGGATTATGCCATTTCTCCACTGTAGTGCGATCCCAGAGTTGGTATATATAGTTGGTGGTGTGGGGGGCAAAGCCCCCTACCTAGGTGGCTTTTAGGTGGTGCGTTGTTAGTTACTGTTGTTTTGTGCATACTTACCTGATTTGTGATTCTGTGTTTTGTGATGTTTGTCTCAGCGTTGTGGTCATCGGTATTTTGGCCTTTCAGTAAATAGATGTAGATCCAGTTTGTACCTCCTGGTTACAGAAAGGAGATCATTAACAGTTGGAAGCTTTAATCCTGCATGCTAACTATATTTTAGCTATTTCAAGCAATAAATATCCAACTAGCTGTTCTTTCCCAGACTAGCTGTTCTTTCCCAGACTAGTCACCAACAAAGTGGAAATAGTAAGCATGACTCACTGGTCAGCTGAGAACTTTTTGTAACATCAGTAACCTTTATTAAAATCAATGCACAAATGTCGAACATGTTAGTACAAAGTTATATAAAGATAGTAAAATGACAGACAAAAAAAAAATCAAAACTTAAAACATGCTTATCAATAATCATTAACAGCTATTCTGATCTAAAACACACAGCATTTGTTTCACAAAACCATGTGGCAGCTGAGAAATGTTGCATGCACTTTTGTTGAGCATTTTAAATTCTTAGAAACATCACTTGTGGGACAAATAAACCACTTTTTTTAGTTCTTATGTTATAAATCATCAAATGATTATAATTTTATGTAATACAGCCTTGTCTATATAAGAAAAATGAAATGAGCATATTTGTTGTGAAATAAATCCAAATATATTTGTTGTAGGGATGCTGTGAAGTAATAGTGTCATCATCATCTTCTTTCGGCTGCTCCCGTTAGGGGTCGCCACAGCGGATCACTTGTTTCCATTTCTTCCTGTCCTCTGCATCTTGCTCTGTCACACCAACCACCTGCATGTCCTCTCTCACCACATCCATAAACCTTACCTTAGGCCTTCCTCTTTTCCTGTTACCTGGTAGCTTCATCCTTAGCATCTTTTTCCCAATATATTCAGCATCCCTCCTCAGCACATGTCCAAACCAATGTAATCTTGCCTCTCTGGCTTTGTCTCCAAACCTTCCAACCTGGACTGACCCTCTAATATACTTATTCCTAATCCTGTCCACCCTTGTCACACCCAGTGCAAATCTTAACATCTTTAACTCTGCCACATACAGCTCAAACTCCTGCCTTTTTGTCAATGCCACTGTCTCCAACCCATATAACAGCTGGTCTCACTAACCTCTTGTAGATCTTCCCTTTCACTCTTACAGGTACTTGTCTGTCACAAATCACTCCTGACACTCTTCTCCACCCACTCCATCCTGCCTGTGCTCTCTTCTTTATCTCTCTTTCACACTCACCATTACTCTGAACTATTGACCCCAAGTATTTAAACTCATCCACCTTCGCCACCTCTACTCCTTGCATCCTCACCATTCTTCTAGCCTCCCTCTCATTCACAAACATATATTCTGTCTTAGTCCTGCTGACCTTCATTCCTCTTTTCTCTAGAGCATATCTCCATCTCTCCAGGGTCTCCTCCACCTGTTCCCTACTCTCACTACATATCACACTGTCATCTGCAAACATCATAGTCCATGGGGACTCCTGTCTGATCTCGTCTGTCAACCTGTCCATCACCATTGCAAATAAGAAAGGGCTCAGAGCTGATCCTTGATGTAACCCCACCTCCACCTTAAACGCATCCGTCACTCCCACCGCAGACCTCACCGCTGTCACACTACCCTCGTACATATCCTGTACCACTCTTACATACTTCTCTGACACTCCTGACTTCCTCATACAATACCACTCTCTAGGCACCCTATCATATGCTTTCTGTAAGTCTACAAAAACACAATGCAACTCCTTCTGACATTCTCTGTACTTCTCCATCAACACTCTCAGAGCAAACATCGCATCTGTAGTGCTCTTTCCTGGCATGAAACCATACTGCTGTTCACTAATCATCACGTCCCTTCTTAACCTAGCTTCCACTACTCCTTCCCATAACTTCATGCTGTGACTGATCAATTTAATCCCTCTGTAGTTACTACAGCTCTGCACATCACCGTTATTCTTAAAAAATAATAGAGTGAAGCAATAGAGTGTAGCATTCAGAAAGTCAAAATGTGTTGCGTCTTCACTGTGTCACTAAATATCACAAATGCTAGTTTCAGCTCCGTGGCTCTCACAGCATGTCAAAAATAGATATGCCCACTCTGATAGGGTGCACCTACTGTAACTGTGAACAAGCCATTGAAAATGTGTATAAGCCAAAGCTCAGATGGCATTTTATTCACACATATCCAGCATCCACCCCATTGACTGCACACATGCGCACACACACTGTGGGACCATCTAACTGATTAAAGTTACAGCAGAGTTCAGTCAGTTTCAACCACAAATCGTTGTTCCCCTACCAAAAATTTCCAAGTGCTATCTGAGAATAGCTCTGATACTTGAATGATGAAGTGAATGCCACTGACAGTCAGAGAAAGCATTTATGATCACTGTAATGTGTTTAAAATGGTTGTTGCTCTCCGATACAGTGCAACCACCATCCTTACCCCCCACAAACAATATCGGTGTTCCTTTCTCAGCGATCATGTTCTCTAATTTCAATAAACAAACAGTGTGCACCTCTCAAAGCTGTGTTTTCTTCACAACTAAGAGGTTGGATGTATACACTGCCTACTGACAAGAACTATCAAGGATTATTACCTTCCATATCTCTCAACTGTCCCTTTTTTCATGGGTTCATAGGATCATACTTGGCTAATGACCACAAGGTTCTTTATAAGCCTAGCCATGCAACTCAAACCAGGTTTGTCTCTGATTACCTTGGACACTTATATGGTGAGGTATGTTGGGAAGAAGGTAGCAAAGGGTTATGTGGGGAGTGATTTTAGCTGGGGTTAATTTAGTTACTGTTGACCTTTGTCCATCAGAGACATGGGGGTCAGACCAGGGTGAGTTAATGATTTTCCATCCAATGATCAAGGTTTTGTTTGAAGATGGTCAAAGATGAACTCTGCTTCATGTGGATGGGGAGCTTATTCCATAGTGTGAGGATCCTTTGAGACACACATCAGTCTCTCCAGCATGTTCTGTTTATATAACAAGCAAAGTTCGGGTCTCTGGGTCTAGTGTTTCTGGTAATGTTTGTCTTGCGGAAGCACAAGAGATCCATTAGAGTTGGATATGAGGATATCTTATATGCCAAGCATAGATCACCTCTTAGTTACCTGTAGGAGGCTTAGTATAGAGAGAGGGCCTTGAGGCGATCTTTGCAGGACGGGTATTCATACTGTCAATCCTCCTGGTGAGAAACCTTAGAAGGCACTTGCATGGTTAGGTATGTGCCATAGGGGGCATTGTACTCAATGATGGATCTGATAAGGGCTGAGCATAGTGGTACTGTAACTTCCTTGGACCTGGATGCCATACTCTTGCTTATGAGTTGGAAGGCATAGAATGATTTTCTTACTATCGTGACTACATGTTGATAAAAGGCAGGATTACTATTTACATATTTTCCTAGATCCCCAACTACCAGGTCATCTCTTAAGAGCATTTTATTGGAGTAATTAGGTTGGGTGGACGATTTCCCAAAGAACCCTATAAAGCAGTTCTTCGCATTAAATTTTAATCTGTGACTTTTTCACAACTCATTTGTTTGTGTTAGACCCTCAAGTAGGATGCAAGTGTTGTAGGGGGAATTTATAAAAGTTCTCAATTTACAGTCATCTGTGAACTTGGTGAGCCAGAGACTTTTGACATTAGCCTTGACATCTGAGAAGTAGCCAATCATCTGTGAACTTGGTGAGCCAGAGACTTTTGACATTAGCCTTGACATCTGAGAAGTAGCCAAACAGGAGTAGGCCCAACACAGAGACTTGGGGTACTCTGCAGGCGATTGCTCTTCTGGTAGAGGTGGTCTCACCAATCCTGATGACTTGGGGTCCTATCTGTAAGCCAGGTCACAATCCATTGACTTATTTAGAGATTTATGCCTAGTTCTGAGAATTTAGAAATGAATCACTGTGAGGACACTGACGTTTATTTAGCTTAAACCATCAGATAGTGGACAGGGTCCAACTATTCAGGTCAAAACAACTAGAAAAAATATGAAAGAATAGCCTTTTGAGCTATTCACTAAGCTAAAGCACCAAGCAGTAGTAGTAAGAAATATTTGTAAATTAAATGCCAAACAGTAGTAGAAATCTTAATGCGATCAAAATGTCTTCATTTTTGCAAATAAAACAGTTTCACATTCTTTGTACCAAAACAAGAAATCTTCTTGTTGGTATTAAAAATAGGATCATATGATCATAGGAGGTTAGTAGATTAACACCCACAGGGCCCCTACAACCCTAGCCAAGTTCAACCCATAATGTTCATCGTGTTTCACTGTTGCAGTCCTAACAAATGGGTTATCCAGCTCCCGGTAGCCCTTGGTCGACCAGAATATCAAAGGTAAGTAAAAATGAGGTCGGTTGCTGTCAGTTATAAAGGATGTCAGGGTGTCCAATACAAAAGGAGGCAGCTAATGTCACTTCCTCAGTCTTCCTTGACACGGAAGCCAAAGAAGAAGCTTTTCATGCACAAGTGTCGGTCGGCAGTTTACCTTTGTTGGTTTTCGACTACAAGAGTTGAAGTCTACTACAGCTAAGTACCCCATTGGGTATCCTCTTTTCTTGCCTTAATGAATGTCAAAAAAAGTTAATAATTACCTTACCTGTGGAAAGCAGATTCCCCATAGAGATTTTCATTCCTATTGCATTATTTGTTTTGGCCTTGACCACTACGGTCCCAAGTGTGATCTCTGTGCCTCCTTTAATCCGCATACTATCCATCATTAGGCTAAGATTTTGACTAGGCATTTTGGTGTTTGGCCCAAGTTTGCTGATATGGCATCCACCGGTCTTCAGGCTTTGGATGTTCCAAAGAAACATAAGGATAAGGACCATGACAGGCCTCAGAAAGCTAAGTCCTCTGATGATGTCAATTTGGTCATCAGTCAGGCAGTAGTCAGTGAGATGCCTTTGCAGTACCTGCAGTCTGCAGATGTAAAACCGCAGGCCTTGATTGAGTCCGAGTCCCTTAGGCATTCAGCCTCTGTTTTGCCTTCTGACCTGTCGCCAGTCGCCTCTTCTGCTGGAGCCGAAACCACTAAGCTGACTCTGGTATCCGAGGCCTCCATTTTGCTTTCTGACAGCAAACTTATTCCTTCGACTTCTGCTGCAATTTCAGTGGTTGCCAGGCCTCCCGAGTCCTTCAGGCTTGCAGGTAAATATTCCATTCATAAGCCTGTGAAAAGGCAGGCTGCAGTTTCTTCTCGTTCCCCTCAATCCCAAATGGTTAAAATGGCTAATGATTTGTTGACTCTTATTAGGGGTTCTCAGCCTCCTCCTTCTAAAAGGAATAAGGATGTTTCTCCTGAGGTTTTGTCCTGCTCAGGTTCCGATTCTTCCAGCATTTCTGCTGATGAAGAGAAATTTTCTCAGGCTTTTTCTCCCTTTGAGGATTCAGATGCAGAGGAGTCCATCCCTTCGGCCTCTCCTCCACAGGATTTCTCTTTTGGTGATGCTTTAAATACCCTCAGAGAACATTTTAAATGGGAAAGTCAGGATTATCCCCAATCCAAGAAACTGATTAGGGAGTTTCTGGATTTACCTCAGCATAAGCCTCTTGCTATTCCCCCAGTGTTGGAAGTTGTTGATAATGTTTTTCTGGAAAATTAATTGTCTCCAAACTCTGTTCCCCCTGCTCCCAGGAAACCTGACAGGTACTACAAGAGTCCTTGATTCTCATCTGTTTCGTTTCAGGAATCCATTGGTGGATCCAGAGGTTATTTCTCAGGGCCGTAAAGGAGTTAAGGCCACTGTTACCAGGATTCCTGTTCCCTCTGACAGGAAGTCCAGGAATCTAAATAGGTGGAGCAAGAAGGTTTATACCTCTGCCACCCTAGCTATTAGGGCTACCAATTGTCTTTTTCATATGCTGAAGTACCAGCAGCACACCTTGGAGGCTATTAAGTCTAGGATAGCAAGTGTACCTCTTTTGTCAGAGAGTAAAGACATGCAGGATTTACTGAATTCCGCCAGTCTGGTCAATAAGCATTCTTTGCATTGCGGTTTTGACATCCTTGAAGCCTCTAGCAGAGCTACAGCTACTGGATCTGTTATTAGAAGGCACACTTGGCTCAGAGAACAGCCTCTTCCAGAACCTGTCAAGGCTAAGCTTTTGGATGTACCTTTGCATAAAGACAGTCTTTTTGGCGGCAAAGCAGAGGAGGTACTGAAGAAGATGGAGGATAAGGCCAAGTCCATGCAAACTGTTAAGGATTTTCTGCAAGTTCACCCCCCTCGCTTTAGCAGGAATTACCCTTCCAAGTGTTGGACCTTTCCTGATACCAGCAGACAGAATCGTTCCAGGACTAGAGGTTACAAGTATTCTAGGGGGCAGGTGGCTACCCCTCAAAGGTCTAGGCATTGGCAGGCTTCCACTTCTAAGGGGGGATCTCCAAGCCTGCATCTCAATCAAAACACTCTCAATGACTTTTTACAACTTCTGCCTGTCCTTGCTTGCCAGGAGAGTCCTTTAGGGGAAGGTTGGCCCTTTTTGCAGATGTCTGGGCTACTATTACAGATGACAAATGGGTGATCAGAATGGTGTCCCTACGGCAGAAGTTTTCTTTCCACACCTTTCCAGCTCCCAAGGAATTCCCGGACATTCTTCCAAACCAAAGGGCAGAAGTAGAAAAACAAATTTTGTCTCTGTCTCATCTGGGAGCAATAGGCCAGGGCTTTTATTCCAGGCTTTTCCTAGTTCCAAAAAAGAAGGCACCTGGCATCCTATCCTGGATCTTTCCATTCTGAACTCTTTTCTAGTAATTCCAAAGTTCAGCATGCTCACTGTGCATCAGTTGCTACCACTTCTAGACAGTGGTGGCTGGTGACTTCAAATTAAAGGGAGGCTGCAGGAGACAGCTAAATGGGTGGGGCCAATGGGAAGGGGTGTGACCAACTAGAAAGGGGTGGGGCTATGCTCAAAACCACAACAGCTGGAACTTCAATTAAATATGCTGCCCTGGATGCCAAACCATCATTACGAGAGTCCAATTAAGACAAAATGAAGTGTAGAAGAAAAAAATATTTCAATGCATTGGCTACATGACAACTTACTTAATATCTAGATGGAAACACAAAGGTTATGAAGCATGAAAAAATAAATTGCTTTTTAAATACATTACTGGAATGCCAGACAAAATCAAGTATAAAATAAAACAAGCAGCACTCAGCTCAAACCACTTTTCCTTGCACTGCAGTTCTAATTATAATTTATATAATTTATTATAACCTGCTGAAAGTAGCAATCTCTGTGATACCCCCACTTGTAAAAATGTTTCTTATCCAAAAAAGACCTGCTGCCTGACAACAACTATCTACTTGTTTCATGGGGAACACATGATCAAAGTAAAAAATGAACAGCAAACAAGAAACAAGCTCAAGATAAATTGCTTAAAGGATTACTGCACAAGTTATGGACCACACATGATAGATTGGCAATCTGTTTAGTTTACGGGTAAAGCCTGCAAAGATAACTGCAAATCTCCAACAAATGTAATGAGCTTCTGAAAATACTGTAATCCTGTCTTTTATTTCAAATACTGTCATATGCATTTCAATACCTAAGGCTTATACGTTATCTAGTTATGTAAATATTCTCTGCATGGCAACAATGAAAAGGCTTTCTTCTTCTTCCAGCTTTTCCCAGTCGGGGTCGCCACAGCAGATTACCTGTCTGCTCATAATTGGCAGTGGAGTTTTACAGTGTCAAGTTGCCAGCCCGGCACCCAACCTTTCACAGAAGGCACACACACGCACACACTCATGCCTAGGGCCAATTTAGAGTGTCCAATCCACCTACAGCATGTCTTTGGGATTTGGGAGGAAACCGGAGCACCGGGAGGAAACCCATGCAACCACAGGGAGGACATGCAGATTCCGCACAGAAGGTACCCCAGCTGAGAATCAAACCGGAGAACCTCATGCTGTGAGGCGGCAACGCTAACCGCTGCACCACAATGTTGGTAATTCTTTAACAGTATGCTTATTAAAGCTTACTTGCATCTTACAGGCTCCGACAAGCTTACCTGATGGTCAATAAATCATTGCTACTTTAATACAGAGCAACAGGGCACAGCAACAGCATGCATTTTCTGAATAATAAGAAGCATAAATCAACAGTATAAAAATATGACAGAAAACCAGAACATTCTGCAAAATCAAGGACAGATGAAAAGCCATGGTCATACTTGTGGTCTACCTTGGATTGGGGAATACTCTGCACACTTACACTGTATAACTGCTCCTTGCCTTGCTTGGACACATCCAGAGCCACTACAATGGGGAGTGGGGTGCAACAAGTAGGTCACAGTTTGAAATGTCTCTGGCTGACGGTGATGGCTCTGACACTCATAACTCTCAACCTCAGAGCAAGAAATCTGGACAAAGCCAAAATATAAAATTGCTACACAATACAACTGGGAACCTGTCAAAGAAGGAACACCTTTTTAAAATTAGTACTGCTAACTTGAGCAGCTGACAAAATAAGATCATCTACATGCATTTCTGAAATAAAAGTAATCTATAACTCTGATCATTACAGTTATTTATAATTGTAAACCCTCCACATTTTCTTCCAAAATTGCCATTTTGCAGAGGGATTATTAGGGGGAGTGCAACGTTTTGAGCCAAAACTGGGGACAGTTGAGAGGTTTGGATATTCCTAATTCTATAAAGCGATTTATTTGCACGTACCTCTCAACCTCTTAATGCAGGAAATCTGGACAAGGCCAAATATATTGGGGGAACATGCAAACAGTAATAAAAATTGCTCTTGTATAAACTTAAGACAGTTGATAGAATAACAAGTCTTGCTTTAGCATGAATTTTTCTGAAGGTTATGACTTCTGAAACTCAATGTCTGTCATTATTTAGTGACTTCATTCCTAAATGATTTGGCAGAAAACCACAAATTTTATGAGGAGCAAACCAAAAATAAGAAGCAAAAATCTATTCATTCTGCAAAATTCTGGACAGTTGAGAGGTATAGTTCAGCCTGGGCTGTCTGAGTTTGCTGCCCCCCCCCCCTCACAAAATCATGGTCGAATGGAGCGTCCCCCCTGCAGCCATTCCAATGTCCCATTCCTTGGTTATTTCACCCCATTTGCCATAAACACTGTAATGTGCATACTGCTTTACTTCTGCGATGATATGGATTTCATTTGAAAGTTTTATTTTATATTTTACAGCATAAACCCTAATAGATATCTGCTAAACAAAGCAATGCAGTCTCACAATGAAAATAGACTTAGCATTAAAACTTCTCTGCCCTTGAACTCACATTCATTGAAACAGCATTGAAACCCACATTCAAAGAAAATACATTTTGCCAGTGGCAGATAAAGATTAATTTTGGGCTGTTTTCAAATCATAGGCCCCTTGAACACGAAACATACACATGCTCTTTGATACACCTTCCTGACTGTATTAAATTATATTCATTGTACAATACAGTACAGTTGTTAGAGGGCATTTTAAATTTATTGTTTTGAACATTTTTCCAGTAAACAATGAAACAAAATGCATGCACCAATAATGACAAAACTGCCCAATTCAGAACATTTCCATCATAAAAGTCTACTCAAACTTCAACAGTCCACCAGTATCAGTAAATATGCACAATCTCTGAAGAAGTAGAAGTCATTTAAATAATTCCACATTAAAGAAATCTGTTAATTAATGAAGAGGTTACTGCTAGCAAACAACTTTATATGTCATTGTTTCGTCTACAAATAAAGTGCAAGTTTCCCTTGAGGAATAAATTGCTTATGTTGCATTAAAGAAATTATAATGCTAGTAATATCGCAATAGGGAATGGATGGAAAACTGATAACAGGTTCATAGTTACTAGGTATCTTTGCCAAAGAGGACTGCAGCATCCATCCCCTTTACAACAGAGTACAGTATCAGCAATGGATTTACCTACTGTGGGAGTGGAACCCACAGCCTTCTGCATCAAAAGCAAGTACACTACCTGTTGTGCTATTTACAATGTAAGCAGACTCTGCATAAGCAGCACTAAACTTTTGTTCACCTGCAGCTCTCAGCTCCTTGTAAAATGTACTCGACACTCAGCTGTATCTCTGAACTTTGCAGCACAAGAAATCTGGACAAAGCCAAAATTTATTTGGGGGGGGGGGGGCAAAAGCCCAAAAACCCAAAAACCAGGGACACATTTTAAACATTGCTTGTATAATGTTGGAAAGTTGCTAGAATAAAATGCTGTGTTACTACCATACATTTCACTGCCAAGTATTGAACCCAGGTCACTGTGCAAAACAGCCAGAGCAACATACCACTATGCCAAATCATCTATTTTTATGAAAGAAAGGAAGACTGAAACTTAAATGGCTACCATTTAGTGAATTCAGTTCTCACCATAGCTGTCAACATCTTAGCACAAAACACCTGAATAAAGCCATTAATGGGGGAATACAGTCCAAAAATAGGGACAAATATCCACTGAGGACACCAGAGCAAACCCACACAAACACAGGGAGGACATGCAGACTCCACACAGAAGGCATCCCAGCCAAGAATCAAACCAGACAACCCATAGCTGTCAGGCAACACTGCACCACTGTCTGTTTTAAGTAACAAAAATACAGAAACCACAGATTATGAGGAACAGAACAGATATGAGGCAAAAATTTGCAAATGTTTTAGAAATGGTGGTGGGTAGGGAATTCAGGCTCTTGTCACTTGGGCCCAAGATACATGGTTCAAGCTTTATTCTCTACCCACCACCATGAAGCAGCTGGGGCATTACACACACACTCACACTCCAGAACGGCCTACCATGCAATCTGTACTTTGCAACACACTCCTCCGCAGCAATCACCTGTTTCCAGAAATGTGATCTGATCGGTCCTGCAATTGCATGCTATAGTCTTGACCTTCTAGTTTGTGCAGTCGTCACCGCACAGATCTCTGGGTTGGAAGGGCAGAGTTTCCTGCCTTCCCTATCCGGACTGCCTAACTGAGCAGTATGGAGCTCAGGAATGCCTGAGCATGCGTGCTTGGAGTTCTGGTCTGCCTAACACAGCAGTCAGGAACTAAGCATGCATGCGTGGAGTCCAGGAGATATATTTTTTATTTTTATATGTTCTATGGTGGGAGATATTTTTTATTTTTATATGTTCTACGCTGCCCCCCAGCTTAGGTGGGGGACCCATTTTACAGGTGGGAGGGCTGCAGTCCCATGGTCCTATAGCATAAGCTGCCCCTGCTGCTAGAAAAGGATTCCTGGCTGGTAACCTTGGATCTCAAAGAGGCTTATCTGCACATTCCTATCAGGGAAAGTTGAAGGCAGTACCTTCGTTTCAGAGTAGGTGAGCAACAATACCATTTTTCTGCACTGCCTTTTGGCTTATCTACTGCTCCCAGTCTTCACAAAGTGCCTGGCCCCAGTCATTACTTTTTGCAGGCAGAAGAAAATTCAGATTTACCCATACTTGGACGACTGTCTGATTCAAGCAAGTTCTCAGGAACAGCTATTAAAGGATCTAGAATTCGTAAAAACACTCTTACCTGGGTTACACTCTCAATGTGGAAAAATCGAAAATGGTACGATCCAAGGAGATAACATTCCTGGGAGTGAGTCTGAACACAGCCACCCAGATGATATATCTCACCCAGGAGAAGCAGACAACTTATGCAAGACTGCATATGAGGAAATTGCAATGGTACCTCAAGAACATTTGGTGTCAAAGCACAGAGGACCTGGATATGATGATTCCTCTGCTTCCATCTCTGCAGACAAAGTTTTTATGGTGGGTAACAGCCTGTCTACAAAACAAAGACATGCCTTTTCGGACACCTCTTGCCACTCAAGTTCTGACTACAGATGCATCTGACTATACCTGGGGAGCACACCTGGATGGCAGATGCATACAAGGATGTTGGAACGCCCAGCAGATGCACCTGTACATAAATCTAAAAGAGTTGATTGCAGTTCAGCAAGCCTTACTAGCTTTCAAGCATCTTTTTTCTCCAGGGACCCTGCTTGTTAGGACAGACAACACCACGGTCATGTGGTACATCAGCAAGCAGGGAAGGACTCGCTCTTACCCGCTGTGCAGGCAAAGCATGAATCTTTGGTCCATGACAGCATCCTTGGACCTGCATCTCCTAGCTCAGTTTCTTCCAGGAAGGCTCATTGTTTTGGCAGACCAGTTGAGCAGGCAAACCCTGGATCCTCATGAGTGGCAGCTGAACAGAGCAGTCTTTTACAGCATCATTCAATGCTGGGGTATGCCTCAGGTGGATCTTTTCTCCTCCCAAGACAACCATCTGCCACCTCTCTTTTGCACCAGACAGCAGCACAGCAGAGCCTGGAAAGTGGATGCTCTGTCCTTCCCTTGGACGTTGCTATCAGTGTACGCTTTCCCTCCTCTTCCCAGAGTATTAGTGAAGATCAGGGACGAACATCCAAGGACTATTCTCATAGCTCTGGACTGGCCCAGACAGCATTGTTATACACTGCTTCACATTCTTTCCCATTTTCCTCCTTGGCATCTTCCTCTGAAGCCAGATCTTTTGGTTCAGGAAAGGGGAAACATTCTACATCCTCATCTTCAGTCTCTCCATTTGGCAGCATGGCTCATGGTATGACTCCTTCCCTTTCTTCCTCCCTTTCCCAACAGGTGCTTGAGATGCTGAGGGAGGCCAGGAGGCCTAGCACTAGGAAATCCTATGCTGGCAAATGGTAAAGGTTCTCTCAATGGATGAAGGCTTGAGGGGAGTCTGCTTCTCAACCTATCCTTCCTCTGATCCTGGAATACCTGGCTGATTTGCTTCAGGGTGGTCTTTCTTTTTCCTCTATCAAGATCCACTTTTCAGCCATCTCTGCTCATTGTTCTCTTGAACAGCCCATTTTCTCTCATCACCTGATGAAAATGTTTCTCAGAGGTGCTTGCAATTTAAAGACTCTCAGAAGAGCACCTACTCCTGCCTGGGATCTTAATTTTGTTCTAGAGAAACTCACTCTTCCTCCTTTTGAGCCACCTGCCACTGCAGATTTAAAGCTTCTCTCTTGGAAGACTGCCTTCCTCTTGGCTATAACTTCCACAAGGAGGGTTTCGGAGCTGCAAGCTTTGATGGCCGTGGAGCCTTTTCTTATTTTCCATGCAGATAGAGTCTCTGAGAATTAATCCCTCTCTTATGCCTAAGGTGGTTTCCAGCCTGACTCTTAATCAGTCCATACACCTTCCTACCTTTTTTCCTAATCCTCGCAATAGAGATGAAAGGATCCTACATTCTCTTGATGTGCACAGACAGCTCAGGTTTTACCTGGACAGGAATAAAGACCTTCAGAAATCAGCAGTTATTGGTCAGTTTTGCCCCTGGAGCCCAGGGCAAGGCTATTTCTAAGAAAACCATTTCTAAGTGGATAGCACATTGCATTATCTTTTGTTATTCTTTTCATGGCAAAGCTCCGCCTCAAGGGGTTAGGACCCACTCTAGTAGAGCGGCTTCCACTTCTGCAGCCTTTCTAAGGGGTGTCCCTACTAAAGACATTTTGGAGGCTGCCACATGGTCTTCTGTTCACACTTTCACAAAGCATTATAATTTGCCTCCGTTTTCCAGAGCCAAGGCAGGGTTTGCCACTGCGGTGTTGCAGGGCATTATCTCCAACCCTTGATGCTGTTGGTTCATCCCCCCTTTTTTCTCTGGGCTTTGGTAATCAACCCATTTGTTAGGACTGCAACAGTGAAACATGGTGAACATAGTACAGTTGTGTACACTTACCATAAATGTAGATGTTCGAGTGTATTCACTGTTACAGTCCTGGTTTCCCTCCCGCCTTCCCCCTTTTTTGGTCCTCTGCTATTCTCTTTTCCTGAGGTACAGGCTTAATTTATTTGTTTTTTTGGTTTAAGCCTTATTTTCTGGGGGCTCCTGACTGTTATGGCAAGAAAGAATGAGGAACATGACGTCGGCTGCCTCCTTTTGTATCAGACACCCTGACGTCCTTTACAACTGACGGCAACTGACATCATTTTTACTTACCTTTGGTGTTTTATTTATTTTTTATTTTTTATTTTACATTTGTTGACCGGGCTAGTCTAGCTGGATATATGTCCATTTTCAGCAGAGGCCCGGGGAGAAAAGGATAGATACAGCTTAATATACATGTGTAAATATAGACATAAAGGGTTATTAAAAAAATACATTTAGTTATACATGGTATGAAAAGGCATATTAGTCTAGCTTATTTACATTACATAACAAAAAAGAGAGCCATGAGAGAATGACTTACAAATTAGGTATATAGAACAGAAGGAAGAAGACAAAAGGACATTTTTGACAACAGTGTTTAAATGTAGAAACAAAGGTTAGTTATGATATAAGTAGACTCAGCCAGCGTTAGTACATGGACACAGCCATTGCGAGTTAAGGAAGATTTTTAGATGCTTTTTGAAAAGAGGGGTAGATGAATGGGATGTGAGATTACTAGGAAGTCTATTCCAATGGATTCCAATAGTATTATTAAATAGAGAATCGCCTGATTTGTTATTGGATTTTAGGGTAGCGGCTAGTAATTTATTAGCTGAGCGAAGGAAGGGTGCTTAAATTTTTATAGGGGTTGATTAAGTTACAGAGTATGGGAGTATTTGTAGGGTGATGCAAGATTTTGTGGGTGATGGTTAGTTGTTGGAACAGAAGCTGGTTTTGAAGTCCCAACCATCCTAGTTTATGTAGATTTTGACAGTGGTGAGTACGGAATGTGGACCCAGTGGCAAACCTGGCAATGTTATTGTAAGTGGTGGCCAGTTTGTTTTGATTATTTTTAGATAGATTTGTAAAAATTGGGGAGGCATAGAGAAGTGTGGAGAGTAGGTGAGTTTGGGCCATAGTAGTCCAGGCTACAGGTGTAACGAATGGTTTTAGCCTATAGAGAGATCCTAGTTTTCTATTCACTGATTTGATGGTTGAATTTATGTGTGAGTCAAAGTTGAGGTTATGGTCAATAGTTATGCCTAAGAGTTTGGTAGTTGGGTCTGGTACAATTACAGTGCCATTTTTTGATGTAAGTGTGAAGTCAATAGGAGGAGACTTCTGGGTAGGGGTAAACAGTAGAAGTTTTGTTTTTTTAGGGTTAAGGAGAAGACAGCGTTTAGAGAACCAGTTTTCCACTAAGGTAAATACTTTCTGGGTGTTGGACTGAGGTTCAGCAGAAGTTGCTGTAGCACAGATTAGGGTTGAGTCGTCGGCATTTTGAATACAGGTGGTTTGTAGTATAGATGTTTGCAGGTTATTGATAAAAATAGAAAATAGGAGGGGCCCCAGAATAGAGCCTTGTGGGACTCCCTGTGAGATAGGATGTAAAGTAGATAGGTTGTTGTCCCAGAGGACTGCCTGTTGTCTGTTTTTAAGATAGGATTCAAACCATTTGGCTGTTTGAATATCAATTGAAAGTGTGGTAAGTGTATCTATCATTAAGTGATGATTCACCATATCAAAGGCTTTGGAGAGGTCTAGAAAGAGGGCAGAGGTGAGTAAGTTGTTGTTACGATTTTTATTAATCGAGTCAGAGAAAGATAAAAGTGCAGTAGTAGTACTGTGAAAAGGCCTAAAACCATGCTGGCAGTTGGCTAAAAGATTGTTTTGGAGGAGGTGATCGAGAAGTTGCTGGTGAATGCATCTCTCCATGATTTTAGCTAAAGGAGAAAGTAGAGCAATGGGGCGGTAGTTAGAAATTTCAGTTGAGTTGCCTCCTTTACGTAGAGGTATAATATGAGACCTTCCAAAGAGATGGTACAGTACATTCTGTGATGGTCCTATTAATTAAGATAGAGATAGGGTAAGCAAGTACTCCAGCAGCCATTTGCAGAAATTCAGCTGGAAGGAGGTCAGCTGAGGGGGTACATGGATTTAGTTTTTGAAGCTGGGCATGAATGAGAGAGGTGGGAACAGGCTGTAATTGGAGGGGAGGAGGTAAAGTGTTTTGTGAGTGTGTGTTGGGGATGCTGGCTGGTGATGAGGTACTAGCTAATGTTTGGACAGAGTCCACAAAGAAGTTATTAAAGGAATTTGCAATTTGGCTGGGAGAATTTTGGGTTAAGTTAGCTGGGGTTGGAGTTTTGGAGTGGCCAGGGTGGAGTAGGGAATTTATAACTGACCAAAATTTTTGAGGGTTTTTGTTTTGTGTTTGTTGGAGCTAATGGTAGTGGTTCTTTTTGTCTTGGACTATTGATTTTTTTTTGTAGAATTTCTTAACTGTCTAAAGATTTCATGATCAGTTGGGTTTTTAGTATTTCTCCATTTCGACCAAATTCGATTTCTTTGAAGGATTTTTTGTCTTGTCTCCTTAGTGAGCCAAGGTGTAGGTTTGTTCTTAGTTCTGACTGTTCGAGAGGGGACATGGTGTTCTAGGATTTGTAGAAATTTATTATTAAAGTACGAGACAGCTTTGTCAAGTGGTAGGTATTTAAGGGGTGTCCAATTGCAAGCTTTGGGTTCAGCTTGAAAGCTAGCTTGGTTGAGGTGTTTTTTGTTACGGACAGTTCTATAGATTGGTTGTTTGGAAATGAGGGTTTTTTGCCTGATAATGAAGATGAGAGAGTGGTCACTGATATCATCAGGAAGTATACCTGATTTATAGGAAAGGGGGTTACTGTTAACTAGAATCCAGTCGAAGATGGTTTGCTTGTTGCTAGGTTTATGGGTTCTGGTAGGGGAGGTAATAGTTTAACTGAAACCATATAGGTTTATATGAGTATTAGGTTGGGAAGAGTTACAACAGTTCCAATCAATGTTAGTCACCAAGGATTATGGTTTCTTGTGGAAAGGATGTTGTGAGCCAATTAAGGACAGTTTCAAGAGTGTTAATGTTGTCTGGCGGGATATAGGAACAAATTATATGCAATGCTTTATTAGCATTTATCTGTAGTTTAGAGATTAGGATTTCTATGCTACTGGTTGTGGGCAGTTGGGTATTTAGTGGTGTAACCTGTAAATGAGATTTATATAGCATTGCTACAGCACCACCCTTTTTATTAAGGCGATCTAATCTCAGAATGTTATAACCTGGAGGGATTATATCATTATCCTTAGTATCTGGTTTAAGCCATGTTTCAGTAAGACATAGGATGTCAAAGGAGTGTACATGTAGAAGGGCAGGAAGTTGGGTTATTTTATTATTTAGAGTACGAATATTAAGGTGGCCTATGAGGAGAGAATTGTCAGAGGTATTAGAGATGTGAGAAGTGAGGAGATGGTTAGTGTGGGATTCAGATATTGTATTAATTGGGCCTGGGTTTGGATGGACATCTCCATGCAGTAACAGGAGCTGTAAAGGGCCATGAAGGTGTTTCAGGACTTTATAAAAGAGAGGGAGTTGTTTTCGAGTTTGTGGATACAAAATATGGGTTGATCTGTGAAATTTAGGAAGGAGGTAGGACGAAGAGGATATTATATTCATATGGATTTCTATGGTTAGCTGATAGATTACAGTAGTGTGCTTTAAGGGGGGGTTGAAAATTAGTGGGGCTATGATACTCATAGCAAGTGAAGTAGTGTGATAAAAATAGGGGGGTAAGAATGGTGAGAAAGAGAAGGCCATTGTTAAGGGTAGGTTTGTATGTGGTAGGCATGGCAGGGAGGAATAGGAGATAGCTACAAGGAGATGAAGGCAGAGGTATGAGCCAGTTAAAGATTAGTAATGTTAAAGGGAAAACCTGGTTAATAGGAAAAGTATATTAATGAGATATAGAAAGGGTGGGGTAGTTAGATAGGAAACGTGATAAATGATGGCAGTAGGGGATATGATGGATAATAGTAGTGTTCTGGCCGACTGAGGGCTACCAGGAGCCAGATAACCCATTTGTTAGGACTGCAACAGTGAGTACACTCAAACATCTACATTTATGGTAAGTGTACACAACTGTACTTTCCCAAGGTTGTCTGGTTCAAGCAGACACTAAAATCGACACCTACTGCATCTGTCCAAGAAGGACACAGGTGGAACCCCTGGAGTGAATTTCTGGTTACCCATCCAATCGTCCAAAGTATTCTTAAATATGGCCAGCTCGGGGCTTTGTTTAACATTTAATAGGAAGCTTGTTCCAAAAGTGGGGCAACCTCTATGAGACAAATCTGTCTGTCCAGGAAGTTCTGCTGGTGACAATATAGGCTTCTTGATTAATGGTCCAGTGGTGGGTCGTCACAGTTATAACCTCTTTTTTTCTGGAGGTAATACCCTTTCTTATGAGATGAGCATTGTAAAATGCCCTTCTTACCGCTGTGGAGACATGGTGATCAAAGTTAAGGTTTCTGTCAACCTGTGTGCCCAGATTTCTCACCACTGACTGTGCTTAGGGTACTGCTATTGATGTGGTAATTTTCAGAAATATTACCCTTGCCAAAGGGGATGGTGATGCATTATTTTGCATTAAGTTTAAAACTATGGCTTTGGCACCAGTCATTAATCTGCACAAGACCTTCTTGCAAAATGTTGACATTGCTAGGGGTTTCAATGATCACTCCCAGTTTGCAGTCATCAGCAAACTTTGTCAGCCATAGTCCTTTAATTTTAGCCTGTACTTCAGAGAAGTAGATTCCATACAGTAGGGGTCCCAGAACTGGTCCCTGTGGAACACCACTGATTATTGGGTCACCTGGAGGAGGTTGAGGCCCCTATATTGACTGTATGAGTTCTATCACTGAGCCAGTTTGCAACCCACCTGACAATATATGACTTGATACCCAGCTGGGTGAGTTTATCAAATGATGTCTGAGTGGTGGATTGTGTTACCCTTGGCTAAGTATAGGTAGGCCATATGCACAGATTTGCCATTGTCTAGGGCTTTGGTGACTGTCAAAGAAGTCCACCAAATTTAACAGGTATGATCTCCCTTTGACTAAGCTAAACTGGGTTGGGGGGTCAAGCATTTGGAGATTTCCTGCAGCTTTATTAATAAGGTATATGATGATTTGTTCCAAAGCCTTGCAGATGAGGCTGGTGAGGCTAATGGGTCTGCAGTTCTCAGGGTCCGTGGATGCACCCCTTAGCTGTTTTCCATTCTGCTGGGATGAAGCAAGTGCTTAGGTTGTGATTGAAAAGCATGCCCAGTGGTGATGCTAATTCCTGTTTTAACCCATGTAGAATACAGCCCGGGATGTTGTCTGGTCACACAAAGGCTGTGTTTTTGGCTTTGGAAAGGGCAGTTAAGACATGTTCCTCAGAGATACTAGGTGCAGGACAGGTGTTATGGATGCCTTGGGGTATATGTGGCAGGGATAGGGGAGTGAAATTTTCACTGAAGCTGTCAGTCAGCAGGTTTGCTATATCTACAGGTTCTGTATATGTAGTACCATTAACTATGAGTTCAGTACAAATTCTGGGCCTTACCTTTGAGGTTATGGATGCAACTAAAGAATGCCTTGTGGTTATCCTTAGTTAAGGAAGCTAATTTGGATTCATAGTTAGCTTTGGAGGACTTCCCTAGGAGTCTTATTTGCTTTGAATAGGGAATATTTCCAGTTTTGAGACCATTCCTCCTACTTTTATACAGCAATTTCTTTCTCATGTTGTATAGCCTATTAATGGCAGTTGTCCACCATACAGGTGTGTTCTCCTTGAAGATCTTGCTTTGGTTCTATCAGGTACGGCAGAGTCAGTACAATTGTACAAGTGCTTGTATAATGCATTGGTGTATAACTCAGCATAGGTTTACGTGCCATCACTGGTGGGAGGGGCTATGAAGCTATTTATGTCTTCACATAAGAGGTTGTAATTGGCCTTGGATAAATTGTTTTGTCTAGTTGTTGCTAAGGGGGGGGGGGGTCTAGTGTTATGGTTACATCTAGTTAGACTAATTTGTGTCCAGATGTCACTAGGGATGGCCACACAATGGGGGTGGTGCAGCAGTCCCCATGTTAGTGAGCATCAGGTCCAGGATGTTTGAGCATCTTGTGAGTGTGTCAACCAGCCGTTCCAGGACATTGGAGTTAATAGTGTCTGGGAACCTTTGGGCAAGTGAATTAGAACACATAATTTACCAGTCTATGGATGAGTAATTAATGTCACCCAAAGCCAGGGTATGGTTGTATCTTGATTGAATCAAGCAGATCCCAGTAGGCTTAGTGGATGTCATGATTCATGGATGGGGTCTTACAGCTGGCAATGACCAGAAGAGGGGTCTTACCTACAGTCAATTGCACCTGAAGTAAATCAAGGAAAGATTGCTCTTTAACCAATCTAGAGGTGTATTGATCTTTAATGAATATTGCTACACCACCTCCTTTAGTTCTCACACCTTCAGTTTGTGGTCTGAATGTGTGGAAGGAAATATAACCTGGTATAGCTGGGGTGCTCTCAACAGTCTTAAACAAGGTTTCAGATACTACATAGATGTCAGCATCTTCTAGGGTGAGGACTGCTTCCAGTGAGTGCAGTTTCTGGTTTAGACTCCTAGCATTTAGCAGCATAACCTTGAGGTTGTTTTTAGAGGGTGTTTTTACGTCAGGAATTTTGTTCTTGTGACAGTGCCTAAAAAAGGCACTATAAGGATGGCAAGAGCTTTAGCCAGTAACCGGAATCCTAGTGGTGACAGATGACCACCTCTGGCAAAGCATCGAGGTATGTCGACCATGTCATCCCAGGCTGACAATTACTGGGTCCCCTTTGAATGATACCAGAAACTAAGCAAGTTGTTGAAGTTTTTTGTTTGTATTGAGGTATCCTCCTAGGTGAAGGTAAAATGCTTAAGACTAGGGACACACCTGCTGGAGACACATAATCAGAGAGCTCAGTCATGTGTCTCTTCATATAGTCCAGTGAGGTACATCTCAAGTCATTCACACCAACACAGACTATGACTGAGTCATAACAGTACCTGTTGAGAGACTTGAATGTGTGATGTGGCAGATCCTAGCACCTGACAGACAGATGACCATGACATTTCCCTTATCCAACCTAGTGAGAGGGACATCTGTGTGTCTCATAACTGAGTCACCTATGACTAAGATATTTCTTTGTATGTTATGCCTTAGGAGCTTGGCTGGTGAGACACTGATGTGTGATATATTGTGTGTACTATGTTCTGCAGAGGATGTTTTATGTGAAGCGTGCTTGTGTTTGTGTTTGTGTTTGTGAGGTCTCTGAAGTTTTAGGTAAGCTTCTTGTAAGTACGTCTGCATATGTAGGTTTATGTGTTGGTTTGGTAGGTGCAGGAGTTGAGGTGTGTATGCTGACAACCTGCTTAGCATCAGATGAACTGACTGGTGAGTCAGAGAGCCTGGATTCTAGGTTTGTGATATAGTTGAATCTCTCACATAATGAATTTGTGTGGACTATAAGAAGTGGGTTGTCAGTGTACATGAGGCAATTGCTACATTTTGAGTATTGGATTTTTGACCTTTGATTGGCTGTTTTTTCTTAGAGCTTTCCTCCTACTGCTGTGGCTGCCTCATCATGTCATTGGGTGTAGTCTCTTCCACTTTAGTCATGCCACTCCTGACTATGTCCCTCTTCTAGACATTCTGTTGGCCACCCTCTGAGCTGATCCTATACTGCTTTGACCATGATTTCCTTTTACTGGGGATGGTCAGTCTTCAGACATGTACTTTGTTTTTCAACATTCTCCCTCAGCTATCCTTATTTTTCAATGTTTGTTTGAGGATTATTTCTATTTTTTTTAATTTGGAGAGAAAATGTAACCCTTCTCTCCCACGTAATCATTACAAGGCTGGCACCTCATGGTGCAATAAAACATTCTCTGGTTTGCCCTTGGAATTACTTGGCTCCTGTTCTCTCCTATTTTGTGTTACATTGGCTGATATTCATCATTCTCTCCTTTTTGTGTTACATTGGATGACTATATTCATTTTTATGATTCTATGTTTAGTTTTTAACTCCTGCCCTATCCTTAAGTATTCATTTAACAGAGATATTTGGTTGGCTTGTGTTTGCTTTTAGACTAGTGTAAATGTGACAAATCACCCCCTCCCCCTTTTACAGTTAAGTCTAACTCTCTGCCTGGGGCATCAGAACCTTTTATTGCAATACTGGTGTTTATTTCTACTGACCATAGTCCCTTTTTATTTTATTCCAGTTTGATTGATTTTACATTAGTATGATATGTTAGTCTACCACTAACTCACACTCATTTTTTTTAGACAGGCATTGCATTATGATTAAAACAAGCTATTTATGATCAGTGAGAAATATGCACACCTACCATCCAGCTTCAGGCATGTGTCTTGTCTTCACAGTTCCACTTCAAAATCAATGTCTCCTAAACCTTGTCACCACAATAAACAGAACATGCTGGAGGGATAGATTCCTGTCCCAGAGACTTCCCATGGAACAAACTATCTATCTATATCAAACAAAGCTCCTCATTAAGAAAAATCTTGAGTGGACGGGAAATAGGAAATTCACCCCAGGGATCACCTCTGTGGTTCTGCTCAACAGGGGCACAGGAAAATAATTTTCTTGAGTGGTGAAAGCCAGGGAACCTTTTTTGGCTAGACTTATATAGGCCCCAGGGCCGACAGCCTAGTATCTACCTATGAAACTATGAATCGCACCTTTTTAATTTTTCATAATTGTCTTGCTAGAACTGTTTGACTGAGGGTTAGCTTCTTAAATGAACGTACAATACTCGCACCGCTCTTTCTGTTGCTTCCTGTCTCCACTGCTGCAGTAATTTTTCTTACACACTAGCAGACTATTGATCTTTTTCTGGATAATTAAGAATGCAAATCATCCCTTAGAAGGTTTAATAATTCCACACTCAAATCAGGCTGATATGGGCACTGCTTTCTTCCAGCCATCATCACCAGCTTCTAGTATCCTGACCAGGTTAATATATCAAAAGAAGGGGCTGAATTTTTTTTAAACTTTAAATCCAGAATCAGCTTATTTAGAAGCAACTGATTTGGACAATACTAGTTTTTAATATTTTCAAATGTAATAGAGCAATAATTTTTCACTGCCAAGGTCGGGCTTAGAACTTTTCAGCATATATATATATATATATATATATATATATATATATATATATATAAAGAGAGAGAGAGAGAGAAACCAGTTCAATCACCATGGTAAAGGTCATAAACTTAACACTAAAACAATAAAAGGAGATAAGGAGATGAGCGCTTTCGGGTTAACACCCTAATGGGTGTCAGCAATTTAACAGAGTTTGATTGGATATTATGTTTTTTAAATGATTTTAATTATTGAGCATGAGTATATCTTATCTGACGAATGATTAGTGTTAACCCAAAAGTGCTCCTCTCCTTTTATTGTTTTATTAACATTTATTACCTTCACTGTGGTGCTCAAACTGTTTTTTTTTTCTTATTGCTTCATGGATCGACTTTAATATCATAAAACGCACAACACTGAATGTTATTTTCCCAAGGCAAAAATAACGAACACTGAAAATCCTGACGGGCCAATTTTTCCCAGAGCATGTAAACACTTGCCGAACATGGAGAAATATCCCCTTTTCTCCACTATAGTGCGATCCTGGAGTTGGTATATATAATTAGGGGGTGTGGGTTGCGCAGCCCCCCACAATGGGGAGTGTGGTGGGTACCTAGGTGGGTTTTACATAGTCCCATGTGGTTATGTTAAATTTTGGGCAAGTGTTTACTTGCCCTGACAAAAATCGGCCTTTCTGGATTTTCAGTATTTGCTATTTTCTTTTTAAGAAAATAACGTTCAGTGTTGTGGGTTTCACAATATAAAAGTAGATCCATAAATATATATATATATATATATATATATATATATATATATATATATATATTGTTAATGGGTACCACAAGGATTTTGTATGGAAGAAAAGTCAGAGGAAATTTTTAATAAGTAAGACATTAGAAAGTTGAGAAAACTTTAAGGATTTCCACCTTGCTAAATCTTGCAGAATTAATGACCATGTTTGACATACTGTAATGACTTATTAGTGGGTTCTTCTATGAAATCTCAACTGTCAGAACTCTAAGGAAGCAAATTAGTGAACACAAATACCCTAAACATGAAAACAGTAAAACTTTCAGTTTCAAGTTTTTGTAAGGGGGCAGTCCTGCACACCCTCAGTCATATATGACAGTTCCATGGTCACTTAAACATGAGGAATAGAGAAATATCCCGCAGTAAAAAAAGGCATTACTGCTTGTGTAACCTTGGAAACTGCACTGGCAGTGTTTTCCTATGGAAAACAGTAATTAGCATTCTGTTCCTTGGTGTCTTGTGCCTCAGGAAAGTGATGCCCAAGCAATTAGATGTTGTCTAACTGTAGATAAACTTTATTAATGTTATAGCTAATGTTGTGTTGAGAAAATGTAATTCCTAAGTGCTTCAGTGAGGTTGGTTGTTAAATACTGAAGAGTCTAGAGAATCAGTGGACAACATTGTTAACAAAACTGAATTGTTAGGGGAAATGTATGAAAATAGCTGTTAAAGCAAATAAAATTTGAAATTCAATGTGAAGATTCTTGATTGACTCTTGGGATACAAATATAATTTTACTTCTGTAAAGGGTACCGATAAGAGCTCTACTGCATCACCTACTCTTTTTTTAACCAAAAATATCTTTATTGAATTATCACATAATATAGGCAATCATACATTTATAAAAATGAAAACAAACCATATACTGACATATTTTCCATGGCAAACATGCATCACATGTAGTCTTCTATACAGGACATTACATAGCTTATTTTATTCTTGCCTTCCCTTAAACCTCATTCCTCCTCCAAAACGTTATTCTGCTTTTATTGTTCCCACAATTGCCATGTAATTTACTCCTATCCTTTTTTAAAGGGGACACTTCCACTTCCTTTATTCAGTAATAGCATGCTTGCTTTGGACTTTGACTTCCTTTTTCTAGTAATTGCTTTCTTGGCAGCCATCAGAATTAAATACATCAAGGCCTTACTATGTCTAGGCAATTTATATTCTATATCACAGATCAAAAAATCATTTCCTTAGTTACACCAATGTACTCAGTATTTCTGACAGAGTAATCTGCAGGGATGTTTTGTTGATTTGTCTGCCAACTCATTACACACTCAATAAAAATGTTCCCAGTTATTTCCTTCTTCCTCAACACACCTCCAAATTTTGCTGTCTACCAATGATAACATTTCTTTGGAGTATGCCTGGCTTATATAAATACCTATGCAAACAGTTCCAAGAAAAATCCAAAATCTTTTTGACTTTGTTGCATGTTTGGAAGCTATGCACATATCCTCCCATTGTTTCTTTGTGTATTGTTCATTCATTCTCTCATCCCAATCCTTTCTAACCTGCTCTGATTGATTTTTATAGTTATCATGCAATATTGTATATGTCCTACTAATTATACCTTTTTAAACTGCAGCTTCTGTTCTAACTTCTACTAAAAACTCTACCAGCGCAGGTCTTTTTCTTAAGATCCCCCTATTCCTTTCTATTTGCCTATACTCTGATATCAGTCCTTGATATGGAAGGTAGTCTCTAGTCTGCAGTCCACATGTATTCTAGGCCTCTCCCCATTCTATTACCTTTCCCTCTCAAATTCTTTGCTCCCAGTTTTCTCCAGTAAATTTTAGCCTCCTGTTGCCTTTTCTCTGTATCCCTAATTGCAGTTATCCATATTTGCACAATTTCCTTTCTCCATTCCTGTGTTGGCCAAGATCTTAGAGTACTTTCTACTACTTTACAAATATAATATTCTGTATGTTTATTTTTATTTTCCTTAATGATCTGCATCCAAAATCTCAGTCTTTGTTTCTTAACTCCCCCCCCCCCCCTTTCATCATCATCCCTTTTCAATTTAAATTATAGCTTTCTATTTGTGGTATGTATATGAGTTTTAACTGTGTAGCTCTGAAATATCTCTTCAAATCAAATAATCCCAAATCAGTTTATTTTATTGGAAGGATCAACTTATCCTATTGAACTGTTGCTCTCTTCAACTCCCAGACAAAATCCTGCAACTCTTTATTAATTGTTATCCACAATTTCTCCTCTAGTTGATAAAAACTGAAAACTAGGAGCCATACCTGAAAGTCCTAACGATGTGGACATCCTTCAAAAGGGCCTCACTGAGACAGATGCCTGGTGTAAAGGCCATGGCTTCAAGATTAATTCCAAAAAGTGCATTGTCATCCCCTTTGGTAAAAACTCTGTACCCATGAGCTACCACATAGGTGGTCTACTTAACACCGAAAGTATGATGAGACCTTGGGACACAGGTGGACAGTAGTCTCTCCTTTGATAATCACATCGCCACAGTAGTCAGGAAATATTTCTATGTGGTACACCTCATCACAAATGGTTTCTCATCCAGGAAAAGAAAGCTCATTGTTCCCCTCTACTCGTCACTCATTAGACCCATTATAAAGTACAATGCCTCTTTTGGTATGTACCTCACAAGACATCTACATCAACTGGAAAGGCCACAGAAATACTTCACAAAAGAGGATTACTGGCTTCAAACAGATGCCCTATGCAGACCGTCTCAAAAAACTCCACCTTTACTCCATTGCATATTGCCTACTCAGAGGCGATCTCTGCCTAACTTGCAAAGCTATGTCAAACCCAGAGCTGTTTGACATACTCCACTTAAAGAAATTCCAATCCCTCCAAGCTACACAGTCTAGGGACCTAAACCTTGTCACCACCATAAGCAGAATACACTGGAGGGATAGATTCCTGTCCCAGAGACTTCCCATACTCTGGAACAAACTATCTATCTATAGCAAACTAAGCTCCTCATTAGCACTCTTCAAGAAAAATCTTGATGATTGGACGGGAAATAGGAAATTCACCCCAGGGATCACCTCTGTGGTTCTGCTCGACAGGGGCACAGGAAAATAATTTTCTTGGGTGGCGAAAGCCAGGGTACCTTTTTGGCTAGGCTTGTGTAGGCCCTAGGGCCAATAGCCTAGTACCTACCTATGAACCTAAAATAGGCCTGATCTGTGTATAAAACCAAAGGGACTAAAACATTTTCACTACTCATATTTTTCTGTCCTTAACTATAAAGCAGAGCTTCCAAGGTCTCATTTTTTTGTGTTATCTTTTGTTTAGTCTCTCCCACATATCATTTGCTGTCATAACAAAATCCTTTTATAATCCATACTCCTAAGTACAACATTTTATCATGTCCCCTTAAATATGGGTATTGCTGAACCAAGTCATGTGTGAGTATATAGTTTACAGCTATTGCCTTTGTTTTATTTTCATTAATTTTGTATCCAAAAAAGACTTGAAACTGTCTCAGAATGTTCCACAATACTGAAATGTCCTTTTCTGGTTTCATCAGGCACAAAATAATATTATCTGTAAATAAAGCCAAGTTTTCCTGATTACCATACCAATTATATCCTTGAATTTCTGAGTCATTTATTTTCTTTGCCAGTGGTTCTAAATATAACACAAATAAAAGGGAAAGAGGGCAACCCTGCCTGGTTGCTCTGTTCAAAGAGAACTTATCAGAGATACACCACTCCATACTTTTATTTACACCTCCAATCCCTCATAGATCCTCCTAATTAACAATATTGTTGTATCAGGGAAGGCAAATGTTTCCATTGCCCTACTCATAAAATCCCAGCTTACTCTGTCAAATGCTTTCTTTGTCTTCAAGACTCACCAATAGCAGTGGTAGTTTGTTACATTCTGCCTCTGTCTGGATCATCATTGTTTTATTAATATTGGAAAATGTTTGCCTTCCCTCTCCAAAACCACAACAATTCATATATATCAGTTTGTAATCACTTTTGCCATTCTTTTAGCCATTATAGACATAAACACTTTATAACCATGGTTTATAATTGAAATGGGCCTATATGAAGCTGGACCTGATTGGTCTTTACCATCTTTAGGTATTACAGCACCACTGGGATGTTGTTGCTGCTCCTCCTTTTAAAATATTGTTAAACAAACATTCCAGATATCTATCACTTTCTCAACTCCACAGGAATACCATTTATTCTTGGAGTCTTTTCTGTAGATTGGTTATACATCACCATTTATATCTTGCCTCCTTCTATCATAACCGTTATTAAAGTAGCCTCATCTGCCTCTAACATTAGCATTTTTAATTCTTCCACAAACATTACCATTTGTAGTTTTTCTTGATTTCCACATTTCTCTGCTTTATACAGATTTTCATAAAATTTCCAAAATATTTCCAGTACCTGATCTCTAGTTACTTTCCTTGTTATAGGCTCCCTAAGCTTAGCAACAACCCTGTCTACTTTCTGTTGCCTGAACCTTTGTGCTAAAAGCTTTTGTGCTTTAGATTTATTATCAAAAAACAGTTGCTTAACAGCAATCTTAATGAACTCATGCATATTATCCAGGTAGTCTCTTATTTTCTTTCTTTTACATTTGTGCCTCTTCTTGTTATGTGAGATTCCCCCTAGTTTGCAATACTTTAACCTTTGTCAGTCCCTCCAAATAATTATTATTGCTGTTTTCTTGAATTTCTACCCTATGTTTAAACTCAACTTTCATTTTATCCCATTCCCTAGCTATATTTTGTGAAAAAATTTATATCTTCCCTTATAACTCCTGAATAATTTCCACTGCTCATTTCCTTAACATCCTCTTTATTAACAAATACTTAGGGAAGTGTTAGTGTCTCATTTTTATTTCATTACCCTGTATTTTTATTTTAGCTATTATTGGCATGTAAGCTGAAATAGTTATTGGATGCATACCAAAACTTTCAATTAAATGAACATGTTCCTGGGAAATATTGGATGCATACCAAAACTTTCAATTAAATGAACATGTTCCTGGGAAATATAATTTCTGTCTAGCCTAGCCCAGTTTTTATATCTTGTGGAATAATATGTGAATTCTCTCCCAGCTCTCAGTACTGAATTCACATCTTACATACCAAATACTGCCATTCATGTATTCAAACATCTACCCCCTTTTGTTATAATTTCTCTTCTAGGTCCCACTGACACAACCCCACTGTTGCAAATCAAATTCTATTCTCCACCTGTAAGCAATTTATAGTGCTGAAAGATGATTATTTCTCCCAAAAGTTCCCTAAACTCTGTTGTAGCATTTTAGGTGGAATATAAATGCATGCCAGTGTAATCCACCTCTCTTGCCAGTAGCTCCTTATTACTACATATCTGGCATTATATTTTCCCTCTTTTATTACTATTGAAACTCCTCTGGAAATTAATATAAGTACTCCCCTTTTCCTTGGTGCTGCGGTAGCATTGTCGCCTCACAGTAAGACGTTGCCCCATTCGATTCTCAGAGCGTCTTCTGTGTGGCGACATGCGTGAATGGGCGTTCCTTCATTGAAGGTTGTGCATCAGGCCCGGCAAGTCAGCACGTAAAAATCTACTGCCAATCATTAGTGGACCAGAGTTCCGCTGTGGCGACCCCTAACCGGGAAAAGCCGAAAGACACAACAACAACAACTCCCCTTTTCCTTTATCCAGATATCCCACTGAATAAACATTCAGAAATCATTTCTTTATCAAGTTCACATAAACTGTTCTTTCCAAATATGCCTTCTGTAGTATAGCTATTTGCACTCTGCATTTCTTGATATAGTACAAGTACTCTTTCTTTTTTGTATATATCTGTAAGACCATTCATATTCAGAAATAATGTAGTAAGTGTTACCAGTATGGTTAGAAGTTACTATCCTTATCGATTATGCATAATTATTTTAATGTCTAGTTTCATCTTTTGTGTTGCATCATACAATAATGTTTGGTAGATTGATCTTTTAGACATTTGCTTCTTGTCATATCCATTTGAACTTATTTCACATCTTAAGAAAACTCTCTGTTTTACTGAAAATCCTGAAAAAAATAAAAAACACCAGAACACTCCTAGAACCTGTTAACTTAATGCAAACACACTAAACTACATGCATCTTCAAAAAATGAAGTTTAACTCTGCTAAAAAGAACACTTGTCCTAGGTTGACTGCTACACTCACAGAATTTAATTACTCTATAAAGAAGGTTAGCCATGCTAAGATGAATGGTGCAGTCTGTGCTTCTACTTACACTAAGTGCTGTCCGTTTTTGTATTATCTTTATTTCTGTCCTAGGTGTAGAAAAAACACTTGAATGCTTTCAGAAAACATAATCTTTTGGTCATTGAAAAAAGTATTCTTTTTTTTTTTTTTTATTTCCTCTTATCAACTTGTCTCCACAGAAACATGAGAACCACATACACATTTTCCTTCAGCTACATGCTTTTCATATTGCACTGTGAACACTTAACTTGCTAAAGAAAAACTTTTCATTGTATTCATTGTTCTTTTATTTACTTGCTTCCACTTAAAACTTGTTATTACATCAAGCCTAGGACCTTAATTTGGTCATTCCTGTATGCAAAAATAAGAAAAAGCATATAAATGTTTCTTGTATCATACTCTGCTTACTTTTACAATCCATCCTTCAACTTAACAACCTAAGATTACATCTATTATATTAAACACGCTTTTATCCAGGCTTTCTTCTCTTTTTTCCATTGCAGTGCCTTCATTTCTTAAAACTAAAAAGAAAGAAAGAAAGATACCTGTTGTAGAACACTGTGTGTGTGTGTTGTGTCTTTAAAAAGCATATCAAGGACTGAATGTCCATATATAAATTGCAGGCAACTGTTATCCCCTGTGCTATTTTGAAAGTGCAGTCAAAGACTGAGCATGTAAGAATGCATGTAGAAAGTTTGTATATAAGTTACCTAAGTTGAAATGAATAAGCTTTAATCATGATGTGTTTGTACATAATAAAGCTGCTTTAACAGAACCCAAAAAGACTTATCTAGTACAGCCTGACTAGATGAGCAACATGGTGTCAGAACTGGAATACCAGAGACAGATATCCAGAGTTGAGGTGCAGAGATAACAGTAAAGGTAAACTAAGAGAAACAAGCATAAAAAATAGCCAGAAAATAACTAAAGGTAATGAAAACTTGCACAAAGTTTATTTTTGCAAAAAAGATAAAACAGAGCATTACAAGGGCACAAACCACATTAAACAAGCAAGAGACACAAAAGGTTTATTAAGATTAAGAGATTTGATAAAAAGATTATCAGAAAAGTGAAATGAGTGTGTTTAAAGCAAAGTGGATATGTTTAGAGTAAAATGAGCACAATAAAAGTACAATGGGCATGAAAAGAGATTAAATAAGCAAAATGAATATAATAAGGGCAAAAAGGGCACATTAAGCATACATAGAGCAAGGTGACTGCATGTTTTTTGGCAAAGTGCTATGCTTTGGCATAACTGCATCTTCATATTGTACCTAGGGCATAACTAGAGTTATTCAAAGTATCTCAGAGTATGTCAAAGTGCTTACCATTGTGTGCTTATTACTGTGTTTGTATTTAGAAGAGTTTATTTGTGTGCAGGGTGCAACTATTTCATGACGTGCAGTCAAGGTACAGCCATTTCAAAAAGTTTGTTTGTGCCAGTGTGTCTATTCGCAAAGTGCCACTATTACAAAGTGTTTCTTGCACTGTAAAGAATTATGTAGCAAGGTACCACCATTTTGGGGAAGTTTCAGTGTGCCGTGTACTGTTTATTCGCAAAGTCCAGTTACTTCGAAATATTTCTTACTCTGAGTTTTTTTTTTTTTTGCCCAGTTCATTCACACAGTGCAGTAATTTCAAATGTTTCTTACACTGATAAGAGGTGATTTCTTGCATTACAGCAATTTCAAGAGTATTACAGTACCTGAGAGACTAATTTCACAAAGTTCAGTTATTCAGAGGCTTGTTGTGTATTGGGCAAAGTTACAAGTACTGGCATAATTTTCTGGCATATGTGTATATGTGTGCGTTCCTGCATATTTGCAAAATTCTTCACTGGTATGTGTTAATATGGCAGATGGATTTCAAAAGCCCCCACAACTTGTATTTGATCAGAATACTGCAGAGAATTGGAGAATATTTGAGCAAGAGTATGATACTTTTATACAAGCAACTTATTCTGTCCAAAGATGCATGCGCCAGGACATTCATTTTGCTAAACCTAGCTGGGTCAGAAGTTATTGAAAGACAGCGTTCATTTGTTTATGCACCAGCAGTATATGAGAAAGAATGTGAAATCATCATATTGTTGTACAGACAGAATCAAGGGAAGACCCTGAGTGTTTGAAGCATCAATTCAGTGAAATGTGCAACCCCTAGACAAATATTACATCAGGGAGGCATTGTTTTACACAAGAGATCAGAAACCAGAGGAAACCTTTGCAGCTTAATATTACTGACCTGAGAAACAAAGCTAAAATGTGCCGCTATACTGACTTAAAAGATGAGTTAATAAAGGACAGGCTTGTGTGTGGTATTAATAGTGCTGCTGTGAGAAAGATATCGCTCTGTGACAGTGACTTAAAGTTGAGTAAAGCCATTGAGATTTGTCATATCCATGAAGTTACAGAAAGGCACACAAGTATAATTGCAAGTGACAGCACATGGTTTCAGCAGGCTCCAGAGGAAATGTAGATAGGATGCAACACATGTCAAACAGAAGTAGGCCTAAGCACATATCAGGCACAGCCCCTGATGGCTCACCAGGGAAACCATGTAGTTTTCCAGTAAGTTCTAAGAAAAGAACATGCTCAGTGCAGTACAGCTATGAGTCAACAAAACCCAAATCCAGCTTTATTAACTGTCGCAGTTGTGGTGCCAATCATGAGTCTAAAAGAGAAAAATCCTTAACATTTAGTCAGCAATGCCACAAGTGTAAAAACATGTAACCATTTTCAAAAGTTCTGCAAATAAAGTAAACCTCACACAGTTATAAAGAAGTGTCACTCAAAAAAGCAAGTTGATCATATAGAGAGATGCAATTCTACTTTCTATGCAGATGGTGTATCAGTAATTGGTGAAAAGGTTGATGCAATGAATTTGCTGGCAAAGAATGAAATGCTTTGTAATGTCCAAATCAATGGGAAATCCACCGAGCTCAAAGTAGACACTAGTTCAAAGTATAATGTAATATCAGCAGACACGTTTGCTAAGGTGAGAACTAATGAACAACTCAATGTGGCCAGTACTGTGAAACTTGTTACTTATGGAGGTGAAGAAATTCATACTGAAGGCTTAGTAGTGCTTTTATGTTTTTTGGCTAGGAACAGTTGCAGCTTGTTATTCTGTGCAATCATTATTGGGTCTCAGAGACAGTTTAAGAATAAATCTGCTTTATTTTACTAAAGAAGGTCATTGTATAAGCACATATCCTAGTTCCAATTTTTCTGAAGCCATTTTCTCAGAGTATGCTGATGTTTTCAATGACAAGTTGGGCAAACTTCCAGTTATGTACTCCAAGAAGTTAGATCCAGACATCAGTCCAGTAGTCAGACCACCAAGAAAAATTCCAAATAGCTATGCTGGATAAAGTTAAAGCTTAGTTGGATAAAATGGTGCAGCAAGGTGTAATTTGTCTAGTTACAGAACCAACTGAATGGGTGTCATCCATGGTAGCACCCCATAAAAAAGGCTGAGATGAAATCAGAATATGTATTGATCCAATAGATTTGAACAAAACATTAAGGAGACCTCATCGTCCGATGCGTATAGTCGAAGAGATCACGGCCCTAATACTGAATGCCACAGTTTTTTCTGTCTTGGATGCAAAAATGTCATTTTGGCAAGTGATGCTTGATCACACATCCTCATTACTGACCACTTTCAGTACCCCATTTGGCAGATATATATTTCTGAGCATGCCATTTGGAATAAATTCTGCAAGTGAAGTGTTCCAGCATGCAATGGAGAAAATTTTTTCAAGTTATACTTGTGCCATAATAGTAGATGATTTATTGGTTGGAGGCAGTGGTGAAGCAGAGCATGAGAGAAAACTTGAGAGTTCTAGACAGAGCACGTGAAGTGAACTTAAAGCTCAGTCCTTAAAATGCAAATTCATACTACCAGAAGTTAGATATGTAGGTAATTTATTTACCAGCACTGGCTTAAGACCAGGCCCATCTAAGCAAGCAGCTATTCTTTAGATGTAACCCCAGATACTATTCAATCTCTACAGTATTTTTTTGGCATGGTCAACTATTTAGGCAAGTTTATACCAGTTTTCAGTAAGTAGACAGCACCTTTAAGAGAGCTAATCCACAAAAATGTTACATGGCCTTGCTTGTAACAGAATCAGGAGGAATTTGAATACCTTAAGCAGAATATTGCCACCCCACATACATTAAGATACTATGATGTCAATAAACCAGTCACTGTTTCCTGTGATACTTCAAAATTTGGTCTTGGCACAGTTGTTCATCAGTAAGGCAGACCGGTAGCCTATGCATCTAGAATATTTACCCAAACTGAAGTACAAAATGCTCAAATTGAGAAAGAAGTTTTGGCAATGGTATTTGCATGTTCAAAGTTTCATTATTATATCTATGGTCAAGCTATTCAGAATGAAACTGATCACCAACCTCTAGTTACTATTCTAAAGAAGCCTATGCATTCAGCTCCAGCAAGATTACAAAGAATGAAACTCAAGTTGCAAAAGTATAACTTAAAAATGGTCTATACAAAAGGCAAATTTCTTTATCTGGCTGATACCTTATCCAGATCACAAAGACATACAATGGAACACCTTGACGCAGAAATTTTGACTTTGACGTAATGGCAGTGTGTAATTTTTCTACCATGAGAGTTGATGAGCTGAGGTCACACAAAGACTGATCTAATTTTGCAAAAGCTCAGCGACTACATTAATGTTGGATGGCCGTCAAAGCAATATAATGTACCACCTGAAGTGCAACCCTATTTTCCTTACAGAGATGAGATGTTGATGGAAGATAGCATTATTTTCAAAGGTCCTAAAATTGATGTGATGCTTTCTTCCAACATGAATATATTTATATTTTGCATTGTGGTCACCCGGGTTCTGAATCTACCAAAAGAAGGATGTGAGAACTGGCATTTTGCCCTTCACTAATGAAAGACATTGATAAAGTACTTTCTTATTGTTCAGTATGCAATAGTACTAAATCGAATTTGCAAAGAGAAACCACTTCAGATAAGTCAAGTTCCTGAACTACCTTGGTCAACAGTAGCCACTGACATAATCGAGTGGAACAATCAATATTACTTTGTATTGGTATACTCTTATTCAAACTGGTTTGAGATTGATTTACTACCTAATCTAACATCCACTACCATTATTACCAAATTGAAATGTAATTTCTCAGTCCATGGTAGTCCACACAAAGTTATTTCTGACAATGGTGCTCAATTTACTATTCAGTTATTTCAGAAATTTGCAAGTGAATTGGACTTTGTACATGTTACTAGTAGTCCAGAATATCCACAGTCAAATGGACTAGCTGAACATGCAGTGCATGTGCAAAGCAATTACTTGAAAGGCCACAGTGTGATAGTACCAATGTGTTTTTGAATTTACTTAATCTCAGAAACACACCCAGTGACGATATACTTGGCTCACCTCCTCAGACACTTCTACCCAGGCAAACCAGAACAACACTGCCTATTATTTGAAGTTCATTGAGGCCTAAAGCTAAAAACAACGGAACCATCAGAGCCCAATTATTCAGGAAGCATTCTTTCCAGAAGTCCATTTATGATAAATCAAACAGATTTCTTCATCCATTGAAAGAAGTTGAGAGAGTGAGGATACAAATGGCAAAAGGTTTCGACTGGATTGGTCAAGTAATAGGTATATATACCAAGCCAAGATCCTACTTCATAGAATCTGAGGGTGTGGAGTACAGAAGAAATTGTAGACATCTTCTTGTACCAAAATCATTATCGCAGCATTGTTCCTGTGATACACACTCTAAATCTGAGAGAAATTCAGACAATGTTCCTGTTCCAGAACATGTCTTACCTTCTACTTCCATTCGTGATGATGATCCCGATATTCACAAGGTTGAACATTCAGCAGAGACAATTCCAGTTGCTAAGTCTAATTCTCAGTTTTATTTCACATGATTTGGTCGTACTTCCAAACCTGGTGTGAAATTCACAGCGACCTGGACATATCTGTATATATGCACCTAGATCTGTATAATCGCATGATAAATAACTTTTTTATTGTTTACATGTCAACTCATATTCTCAGAATCGCATGATGTATTTCTCAAAGAGGGAGGATGTATAACAGAGTGCGTGTGCTGTGTCTTTAAGAAACATATCAAGGACTGAACATGTATATATAAATTGCAGGCACATGCTGTTCTCTGGGCCATTTTGAAAGTGCAGCCAGATAGTGACCATGTAAGAATGAATGTAGCTAGTTTGTATATAAGTTACCTAAGTTGAAGTTAGTAAGCTGTAATCGAGATGTGCTTGTACATAATAAAGCTGCTTGAACAGAACCCACAAAGACTCATCCTGACTAGATGAGAGACACCTGTTTACTTCAATATCCCTATAACACAGAGTGAGCAAAATACAACCATATGAAAGTCAGCTTCTTGGTTATATGTGATAGCAAAATCCAAGCCAAAATTACTTATATAATCACGAGTGAAAATCAAGCAACTTCAAATGATTGCACACACTAAGCTTTGAGGAGAGCTGAAAATCAGCCATATTATCAGTGAAAGTGAAGGTGCTATCAGAAAATAGAAAATGCTATTTACTGCCAATAAATAAAGATGATTTTTATTGATTCAGTCTAAAAGTTGGAGCAAAGGTGGTAGGCAGTTGAGCGATGTGTAATAGATTAGTAAATAACAAGTAATGGTTTATATATACTTCATAAAATTTGTATAAACAGTCTTTAGAGAAACATGTGGAATGGTGTAGAATTTCATTAAAGGTCATTGGTTGTGGAAAACCATCCTTTTATATAATTGGTCGAGGCTTTTGGAAAATTCAGCCAATGGCTGTCATTTGTCAAAGTCATGAGTGGTTTATTATAGCCATCCAAAGTCAACCAGTGGCTTTACCCTTCCTTTTCTCTGAGCCTGTCATGTATCTCATTAAAGGAATGGATGGAAATCAGAGTCCCAAAATCTAAAGAACTAACCATATTAGTATTTAAAAAAAAACTTTTCATATGCCTAGTACTTTAAGAATAGTAATGCTCAAAACCTTAAACATAGTACCAAATTTGGCCAGTAAAATTTGTGAATCACTTACAAAACTTAAGACAGAAAGAAGTTAAATGCCATAAGTATAGTAAAATTTAGTACTAAACCAATGGTGCAGTGCAAATACAAAATATACTGAGAAACAAAGTAAAAAACACACCAATGTTTCTGATGAAGTCTCCTGAGTGAGAGAAAGCACTTAATGTCTGTTGTTATTTTATTAAAATAGAGTCTGTTTTTACAGCATACTTTGGTAAATTTTTTACATTGTTTCACAGTAAAATATATGTCAAAATATTTGTTAAAATGATTATAAGATAACAATACACTATGACAGCTGTTGTGCCACTATAATAAGTTAATATTGAAATAATGATGGTGACATAATGTGGTTGTATTTCTCTTACTTTGATTTATTTGAGTCTAATGGTCCCCCTAGTTTGGGTTGTTGGGTGCTAGCTTAACTATAGAGTAGGTCTAATGTTTTAGTACTTTGGTTTCAGAAATATCCCTGTAGCACACAAAAATAACTGGCATGTTTTATAAAAATACTGTTAAGAACAAAAACAGTTTTACATACAATTACCTCTTTCCTTCCCCAATATTCTTCCAAAAGCTAATAACATGAAGTTGGGCATATACTTTTGAGTCCCCTACAGGTTTAACAAAGTTAAAATTCCAATATTTCCATGTTTTCCTGTTCCACCAAAGTTTATAAATATGATTGATGCTTTGTAATCCCACATTTATCCATTAATTTCTTATTTGCTGGTTTTCTTCCTGTTGATCACCATCTCACAAATCTAGTCTCTGGTTCATTTCCAATGTATTCCTTGATCTTCTACTCAACTCCTGTGCTCTTTTGTCTTTCAAGCCTTTTTATTTGGAACATTAAAAATGGTTTTACTGACAAAGTCTCGCAATGAGCTTTACTATCAGAAGAATAAGAAGCAGAGTCCCCATTTTCTTTGATAGCTCACTTTTTGTCAGACAAATTTTTGTATTTCCTCCTTGGCATGTTCTGCATAAAAAATGATTTTGACCCTCCAGGGAAAAAATATTCTGAAGATAGTTGGATAGAGAAGCATGAATCTCACACCTGCTTTTAACATTCTGTGATTGCTAGAACACATTGACTCCTCTTCTGCCGGGTGTACAGTGAGTAATCATTTTCCGAAAACATTCTACTGTCTCCAACTTTTAGTTCTTTGTCTTGCCACAGTTTTGTCAGAATCAACTCTTTCTGCTGGTAGGATTGCATCTTTATTATTACAGGTCTTGGTTACTTTATCATGGCCAGGTTTGGAGCAAACATGTGATGTGCCCTTTCAATTAACAACTCCTAATACCAGTCCAGTTGCTTATTTGTGCTTTCATAAAAGTAATACAGTCTGTTCCTTTCAGTTTTTCTGTTACAACAGAAAATCTAATGTGCTCTGTCCCCTAATTCTACTATTTTTTGAAACATCTCTTCTTGGCAGGTCTCATACTCAGCCAGCCTTTTCTTCATTTTGACCTCTGATTTTTGCAGTTTTATCAGCGCATGTGAATATTTAACATTTCTTCCATATTCCAGCCTTTTTTATCTGAGTTGATATACTCCTTCACTGTTTCATTTATTTTACTTAGCTCTGTGCTTCTGGTCCACATGGAAGAGGTACTGAATTAGGAAGGACTACCATTTCATCAGTTGCCAGATAGTGTGTGATAAATGGAGGTGCATCAACAACGTCTCTGCCTAACATCCTGGCAGTGCACATCACTCACATATCTGGCACACTAGCTGATGCTATACAGGTTTGACCATGGTTTCCTTTTCTCCTTTTATTGCTGATGGTCAGTCTTCAGACATGTACTTTGATGTTCTTCATGTTTCACTGTTGCAGTCATCACACTTGGGTTTTCTGCCTGCAGGTAGCCCTCAATCATCCTGAATACCAGAGTCTTGGGATTTCTGCATCGGATACTGTCTCCTCTTCCATGACGTCAGGACATCAGGGGTATAAAACATGCAGCTGACACCATTACATCAGCTTTTCTTGCTGAGCGGAGCCCGAAGCAGAAGCAGTTTGCAAGTGCCGGTCAGCCACTACCTGAAATTTTCGTTATTCGAGTTTCAGACCTGAAATCTTCTAAAGCTAATTACCCCATTGGGGATCCTTTTTTCTTGCTCTAACCAATGTCAGAAAAAGTTAATAATTGTCTTGCCTATGGAAAGCAAATACCTCACAGAGATTTTCATTCTTACTGCATCACCTGTTTAGGCCCAGACCACGATGTTCCTCGCTGTCGGTTTTGTGCCCTGTTCAATGCCCAAACTGTTCATCGTCAGGCTATCTTTGCCACTAAATTCTTTTGCTTTCATTCTCCATATTCCAAAATGGCTTTGATAAGCCATCTGACTACTGATCTTCCGAAAAAACTTAAGGATAAAGACAGAGACAGACCGCATAGGTCCAAAACTGCCGACAATGCTTCAGTTAAGCTAGTCGACAGTCCGCCGGTACTCAGTGAGGCACTTTCGCAGCCCCTGATATCCACTTCTACAGATTCACAGGCCTCTACTGAGACCCATTCAGAGTCCGGTATGCTGTGAGATGCTTCTTCAACTATGGAACCTGTGGATGTCTCTATCTTGGATGGGTCCAGAGCAGCTGTGCAGACACCGGCATCTGAGGATGTATTCAGACCTTCCGATGTTCATATTAAACCGACTATTTTGTTTATGAATAAAACTACCGAATTTCTCAGGCCCAGAGTTCACACTACTACGCCTAGGAAACTGATGACCAAAGCACATTCTCAAGCTCCCATACCACAGAAACAAATGTTTAGAATGGCTGAAGACCTTATTACTTTAATTAGGGGAAGCAAGCCTTTCCCCTCTAAAAGGCAAATAATTGATTTTCCTTCTGATTCTACAGATCATGTGTCCGATGACTCTGACCCCTGAGATTACCAGGACATACCCTTATCTACCTATGAGGATTCAGATGCAGAGGATTCCATTCCCTCTGCCTCCCCGCCAGAGGAACTTTCATTCAGTGAAACCATGCATACCCTCAGAGATCATTTCCGCTGGGAGTGCCAGGACTACCCACAGTCCAAAAAGAGACTCAGAGAGTTTTTAAACTTGCCTCAGTACAGGCCTCTAGCAATCCCCCCGGTTCTGGACATTGTAGATGATGTCTTCATGGAATCCAGTCTTAACCCTGATACTTTGCCACCAGCTCCTAGAAAGCCTGACTCTCACAAATTTCTATTTAAAAATCCTAGTGTGGATCCAGAGACCATTTCCCAGGGACCTAAAGGTATTAAGGCTACTGCGGCCAAAAACCCTACCACTTCTGACAGGGATTCTAGGGCTTTAGACAGATGGGGGAAGAAGGTATATACCTCTGCAACTCTTGCCATCAGGGCTTTAAATTGCCAGTTTCACATGTTGAAGTACCAGCAGCATATTATGGAACTAATTAAACAAAAAATTATTCCAAAAAGAAAGAATCCACAGACACAAAAATCCAAACGGACCAAGTGTTTATTTGTACAAAACACAAGTTAAGCACTTTCGTCAGTCTAATCAGCTGACTTCATCAGAACAAATTAGAAGACACACAAGCAACCTTTTATACCTAAAGTAAATCACATGCCTAAATGGCAAAAGCCAAGATACAAAGTTAATCAAATACATTACATAAATATCACATTTCTAATTGTAAAAGCAAGTATATAGAGTATATAAATAAATAAACTAGCTTTAAATAATATAAGAAAGTAGCCTTAAATAGCAACTAAAGTTGATACTGTCATTGAGTCCAGGAAAATTGAGTGCATCCAGTCTTAGTTGCCACCACAATTCTCTGAACTCAAGACAATCATTCTCCTAATTCCATATGCAAGACTGAATATGAGGAAACTTCAATGGTACTTAAAAGTCTCTGGTGTCAACATTCTCAGGACCTGGAAACAGTGATTCCTATCATTCCTTGCCTAAGGACAGAGTTCCTTTGGTGGGAAGAGGCCTGCTACCACAACGAGGGACTCCCTTTCACTCAACCCCCACCCCCCGCTGCCCAAACCCTAACAACAGATGCATCAGACTATGCATGGGGGGCTCACATGGCAGGCAAATGTATTCAAGGCAAATGGAGCCCAAGACAAATACACCTGTATATCAATCAAAAACAAATGTTAGCTGTACAGAATGCACTGATAGCCTTTAAATTTCTTATTCTTCAAGGACAACTCTTGATAAAGACAAACAACACCATAGTTATGTGGTACATAAACAAGCAGGGGGGAACTCATTCCTACCCACTCTGCAGGTTAGCCATGGCTCTGTGGAACACAGCCTTGAGCAATCAAGTGTACCTGCAAGCTCAATTACTCCCAGGCAAACAAAATTCACTGGCAGATGACTTACGCAGAAATCTAATGCATCCACATGAGTGGAAACTGGAACTCAACTCATTCAAGCTTCTAATCCACAGGTGGGGGACACCAGAGTTGGACCTCTTTGCTTCCCCCAGAATCATCAGTTGAGCAAATTTTGCACCAGAATTCCCCACAGCCAAGCATGGAAAGTGGATGCCTTATCCTTTACATGGGAAAACCTCTCAATCTATGCCTTTCCTCCTCTGTCTCTCCTCTCAAAAGTACTGCTCAAGATCAAAGAGGACAGGCCAAGGACAATCCTGATTGCACCAGACTGGCCACGCCAGCACTGGTACCCACTTTTACGCAGTCTGACAGCAGTGCCTCCCTGGCACCTGCATCAGACCCCTTCCCTGCTGTTCCAGCAGGAGGGCCAGATTTTGCACCCTCAGCTGCAAACCCTGAACCTAGCAGCCTGGCTCATTCCATGAATACATCACCAGCAACAGTCAGCAAACAGGTGCTGGATGTCATCCTTGAGGCCAGGAGGTCTAGTACTAGGAAATCCTATTCAGAAAAGTGGAAAAGATACTGTTCTTGGAGCCAGTCTCAGGGAAAGGACAGAACCATGCCCACCTTACCTCAAATCCTAGATTATCTAGCAGAACAGCTCCACAAAGGCCTATCCTTCTCTTCTATTAAGATTCATGCATCTGCCATCTCAGCTCATTACAATACTGAGCCACCCCTCTTCTCTCACCCTCTGGTCAAACAGTTCTTGAGAGGAGCTAACAATCTAAGACCCCCGAGGGGAGCTGCTACTCCAGCCTGGGACCTTAACTTTGTACTAGAGAAGCTCACACTCCCCCCCCCCCCTTTGAGCCTGCTGCTACAGTAGAGTTAAAATTCCTCTCTTGGAAAACAGCCTTACTTCTAGCCTCACTTCAGTAAGAAGAGTGTCTGAGTTGCAGGCCCTTATGGCTGTGGAACCCTTCATTATCTTCCATGTGAACAGGGTTTCCCTTAGGACTAACCTATCATTTATGTCCAAGGTGGTATCCAGTGTGGCTTTAAACCAATCCAGCCATTTACCAACCTTTTTCACTAATCCTCAGAATAAAGGGGAAAGGATCCTGCACTCCTTGGACGTGCACAGACAGCTTAAGTTCTACCTTGACAGGACTAAACCTTTCAGAAAATCTGACCAGCTGCTAGTCAGCTTTGCTACAGGGGCAAAGGACAAGGCCAGTTCAAAGCAAGCCATCTCCAAATGGATAGCACACTGCATCCATTTCTGCTACAAACACCATGGAAAATCTACCCCACAGGGAATCAAAACCAATTCCAGTAGGGCTACCTCAACCTCTACAGCATTTCTCAGGGGAGTCCCTACCAGGGACATCCTGGAAGCTGCAACCTGCAGTTCTGTACACACCTTCACCAAGCATTACCACTTGCCTATCTTTTCTAAATCCAGAGTTGGATTTGCTGCAGCAGTCTGCTTGCCAGCCCTAATACTTCTTGACTGCCTCCACCTTTTCTCAGCTTTGGGAATCAACCCAAGTGTGATGACTGCAACAGTGAAACACGAAGAATATAGTACAGTTGTGTACACTTACAGTAAATGTAGATGTTCGAGTGTCTTCACTGTTGCAGTCCTGGTTAGTCTCCCTCCAGCCCCCTGATTTTTCTATACTTTCTACCTATCCTCTTTTTTGGCCATATCTTATGGCAATGATATTTACTTTTTGCTGGAAGTGTTCCACACCATATAATCGCTTCCTATTTTGGGGGCTCCTGACATCTGGGGCAAGAAAAACTGATGTAATGACATCAGCTGCATGTTTTATACCCCTGACATCTTGACGTCATAGAAGAAGCGACAGCATCCGATGCAGAAATTCCAAGACTCTGGTATTCGGGCCGACTGAGGACTACCTGCAGACAGATAACCCAAGTGTGAAGACTGCAACAGTGAATACACTCGGACATCTACATTTATGGTAAGTCTACAGAACTGTACTTTTTTCAACATTCACCCTCAGCTATCCTTATTTTCAATGTCTGTTCAAGGATTATTTCTATTTTTTTTTTTTTTTTAGTTTGAAGAGAAAATTTAACCCTTCCCTCCCAAGTGATCATTACAATGCTGGCACCTCATGGTGCAATAAAACATTCTCTGGTTTGCCCTCGAAATTACTTGGTTCCTATTCTCTCCTATTTTGTGTTACACTGGCTGATGTTATTCATTTTTCTCTCCTTTTTCTGTTACATTGAATGACTATATTCATTTTTTACGATTTTATTTTAACTCTTCCCTTATCCTTAAGTATTCATTTAACAGAAATATTTGGTTGGCTTGTGTTTGTCTTTAGACTGGTGTGAATGTGAGAAATCCCCCCCCCCCTTTATGGTTAAGTCCTACTCTCTCTCTGCCTGGGGCATCAGTAACTTTTTATTGCAATTCTGGTGATTATTTCTACTGACCAAAGTCCCTGCTTATTTTTATTCCAGTTTGATTGACTTTACATTAGTATGATATGTTAGCCTACCACCAACTCAAACTCACTTTTTTTAGACAGGCGTTTTATTATGGTTAAAACAAGATGATCAGTGAAAAATTTGCACACCTACTATCCAGCTTCAGGCATGTGTCTTGTCCTCACAGTTCCACTTCAAAATCAATGTCTCCTGAATCGCACCTTTTTAATTTGTTTTCACAACTGTCATGCTAGAACTGTTTGACTGAGGGTTAGCTTCTTAAATGAAGGTACATTACCCGCACTGCTCTTTCTGTTGCTTCCTATCTCCACTGCTGCAATAATTTTTCTTACCAAGTTTTTAACCTATGATATATGCATTAGTTGTAATGATAGTAAAAATATATTTTGAAGGAAACGCTCCGACATAAATGCTCGTATAATATGATTCACTCAGATATGAAATAATGTGAGCGTGAGATGAATATATATGTACATCTCTAATCAATACACTTTATATTGTTCGTGTATATGATAGTTAGTATGAAACGTTTCCTATGAATTCATGGTTAAAAAGTGAACACATGTTAATATTCTACCATGAATTTAAAAGTATCATAGACACGATTGATAGCAGATATGTATGAGAGATGTATTTTTTATAAATTTATTATAGCGAATAGCGCTAAGCGACAATTAATGTTTAGAAATTTTAAGATATTTAAAAGTTTTCTAGATTAAATATAAATTTATAATACTTGATTCAACAATATTATATCTCAAATATGCATGAAATGGACTTAAGGAAAAACCAAATTATTGTAGTATGTCTATGGCCAATATGAAGTCACAAATATGTGCATGAATTATTGGTAGAAGGCATATAGGTTAGTTTATTGGAATTGACATCTGATTATGGGATGAATTTTAAATGAATTTGTTATATTTTTTATTTTTATTTTAATCTATTATTGCATCTTGTTTTAAAATGTTATTATTATATCGCTTTCTCATGAATTAGTTAAAGAATTAAATGAGGCTATAATAATATATACTATGTAACTGGAGATGAAACTGATGTATTAAACAGTGTTATTATGTATCGTAACGAAGGAAATACAATAGTAAGAAATGTATTAAACTGCAGGAAGTGACATCAGGATTTTTAAAATTCTAAAGTTATAAAAGGCCTGTAATACTGATACTGTTTTAACGGCCTGAGGAAGCCAATAGGTGAAAGCGCTAGCCGATTTTTGTTTCATTTCAATAAAGCGTTATTGTTTTAAAAGAGAGACTTGGTTTATATCTGCAGAATATTTGTCGTAATAGATAAGGTTTGAATGCACCTTATTGGAATTATTTCATTACAAATTCAATACCCTCTAGTTACGCTATTGCCTGGAGAAGCCTGGAGAAGTGAATACTGTTTGGGCGACCTGGTTGGATATTTGAAATTACACCAAATTGGAGATGTGAATACAGCCTTGGCGTGTTATTGTGAAGCACTTTAAGGTACTGTTGGCATTTAACGCGTTTCAGCGTTCCGCATTCTATACTTTACTATAAGGTACTGTTGGCATTTAACGCATTTCAGCGTTCTGCATTCTATATTTTATTACAAGTGCTCTGAGTACATTATTAGAAATAGGAGCACTAATTGGTTTGCATGGGTATGGAGTCAATAATAAACAAGTAAATTGGCGACTGTTGAAACCCTGTGACAGTAAAAAGTTATCAGCCTGAACACCAGTCACCTTTTTATCGAAAATTTCATTGGATTATATAGACTGTGTGTTATTGGAGCAGTGGTGATTTTTTGTACCTATATAATCTATAAAGAAGTTTAGCCATGCTAAGATGAATGGTGCAGTCTGTGCTTCTACTCACACTAAGTACTGCCTGTTTTTGTAGTATCTTTATTCCTGTCCTAGATGTAGAAAATAACTTGAATGCTTTCAGAAAACATAATCTTTTGGTCATTGAAAAAAGTATTCTGTTTTTCTTTTTGTTTATTTCCCCTCATCAGCTTGTCTCCACAGAAACATGAGAACCACACATACAGTTGACTTCGGCTACAAGCTTCTCATATTGCACTGTGAACACTTACTTGCTAAAGGAAAACTCGTCATTGTATTCATTGTTCTTTTATTTATTTGCTTCCACTTAAAACTTGTTATTAGATCAAGCCAATGACCTTAATCTGGTCATTCCTATATGCAAAAATAAGAAAAAGCATATCAATTTTACTTGTATCATACTCTGCTTACTTTTACAATCCATCCTTCAACTTAACAACCTAAGATTATGTCTATTATTTTAAACATGCTTTTGTCCAAGTTATCTTCTTGTTTTCCATTGCAGTGCCTTAATTTCTTAAAACTAAACAAGAAGAAAGAAAGAAAGAAAGAAAGAAAGAAAGAAAGAAGGAAGGAAGGAAAAAAAAGGATACCTGCTGTAGAAGTGTGTGTGTGTGTGTGTGTGTGTGTGTGTGTGTGTGTGTGTGTGTGTGTGTGTGTGTTGTGTCTTTAAGAAGCATATCAAGGGCTGAATGAGAATATGTCCCTGGAGGAGTGGTTCCAGCCCAGATGTTAGTGGTTTGTAGGCTAATTTCTATCTCTTTCATTTCCCTGCTGTAAAAACCAAGTTTGCACGGTTTTGCACATCCGGGCAGCGGTGGTTAGCTAGGGCTAAATTATTCCCGGCTCCACCAAGTTTTCTCTTCAGTTTTTCCCTTGAAAGTAGTCTCTCAACCTAAGCACTTAAAAAGCATCCTACAGTCCAGCACTTACTCAGACCTAATAGCAAGCACTGATATACCCCGACACTTGATTGCCCAGCAGGGCAAGGCTCATTATTCACCCCTCACCAACCAAGTGACTAAGCAGCTCACCCTACTATTCAGGCATGACCAAAGGGCAATTTCAGGTATACTTTCCAGTCCAGCTGGTGTACCTGGGTATCCTGAAGCAATATTACAACTGCCTCACGTACACAGACAACCCTCTCCTCCTACCACAAAACATTAACATATGCAAGAGATGCAATTATATAGTTAAATTGGAGGCTAAGCTCTCTCCACCCAAGACTGGAACAGGCAGTCATGAGGAGAAGGTTAACACTTGCACCACACCTCCAGCCTCACATAGACATACTAAACCAGCACTGGCAAAAAATATACATAAATACAAGAAATCATACTAGGAGGCTCTAAATAAAAACCTGCAAAAGCATCAGAGACCTCCAAAGCAGAAATTCAAAAAACCTGCACCTCCTGTCACAAACCAGACAACACACAAAACGCAAAATCAGTGTGCCGCACAATCACAGCCCTTAAGGCAAAATAACATACCTAACACACTAGTAATAGGTGACTCTGTAGTCAGGCACACTGACGTCCCATTCACTAGGCTGGACAAGGAGAAGGTTACTGTTAGCTGCCTGTCGGGAGCCAGTATCTGCCACATAACACAAGCACTCAGGTCACTCCAGAAAGTACAAACATGACTCTGTCATTGTTCATGTTGGTGTGAATAACCTGAGATGTACCTCCCTGGACTACATGAAAAGAGACACGGAAGAGCTCTCTGATCATGTAGCCCAGGCGGGTATGACCCTGAACCTGAGTAGCATCCTGCCCTCACCAAGAATGATACCGCAGCATAAAGAAAAAATGAACAATTTCAACAATTGGCTAAGCTTCTGGTGTCATTCAAAAGGGATCCAGTGTCTGTCAGCCTGGTACGACATGCTCAACAAGCCTTGTGCTTCACAAGAGATGGCTTGCACCTGTCACCCCTAGGCTTTTGAATAATGGCCAAGGCTCTTGCTGCTCCCATAGTGTCTTTTTTAGGCAAGGCTCAAAAGTAAAACCCACCTCCGTAAACAGCACAAATAAAAAAATGAGGGTTATGCTACTCAACGCCAGGAGTTTAAATCTCAAAATGCACACACTCAAAGCACTCCTCACTGTGGAGAATGTTGACATCTGTGCAGTAACTGAAACCCGGTTCAAGGCTCCACAGAGCACCCCAGCACTACCGGACTACTTCTCATACCACACATTTTGGCCACAGAACATGGACCAAAACACAAAAGGAAGGGGTGTATCCATATTCATCAAGGATACCTACACCTCCAGGTTAGTGGTGCAGCATGATACCTCTGAGATCATCCATGTGCAACTAACATCGGGGAAATCTGCAATGCAAATTGTGGCCTGCTACAGATCACCCTCCATGACCCAGGACCACCACTCCACCTTTTTGGAGACACTGGAAAACATGAAGGTCCTACCGAACACCCTGTTATTGGGCAATTTCAATTACCCTACCGTTAACTGGGAAAACTACTCAAGTACAAACTCCCAGGTCCAGCGCTTCCTGGAATTTATCAACTCAAATGCCCTGGATCAGCTGGTAAACTCCCCTACCAGAGGTGAAAACATATTGGACCTGGTCATCACCAACATGAATGACGGTTCAACCTGTAACTGGTTAGATCAGACCATAAACTAATCACTCTGGATGTCCACACCACACCACACCACCACCACCACCCCCAACCAAGGAAACCACAGTGCATACTAGCAAACTTCACCTTATTTAAGACAGAAGTGGTACGTTTCACAGCCCCCATGGTAAAGGATAATAGTGTCCAAGTTGCAGGAACCTTTACAAGTGCACTCTATGAGCACCTACAAGGATGCATGAATTGTGCCATCCCTAGCAAAACCAAGACTCACTCCCCTAAGTGAAGGAAACCAGTCTGGTGGACCCTTGCCATAAACAGGCTATACAATAGGAGGAGGAAACTAGTTCAGAAAAAAAAGCAAATCCCAAGAAGGAAAGACATCCCTGATCAGTATCAGTAAGAAACTAAGGTCCCTCATAAAATCATCCAAGGCTAACTTTGAAAGAAAAATATCCAAGGATTCGAAAGATAACCACAAAGCCTTCTTTAGCTATGTTAAGAATCTAAGTGGCAACTCACAGATATGCTCTGAGCTAGTGCAAAATAGCCCAAAAAATATACTGAACCTATTGATATTGCCAGCATCCTGGCAGATAGATTCAGTGCAAACTTCACCCCCCTCTCACCCCCAAAAGGACCCACAACAATACTGGAAAAGTGTAGTTTCCTGGAAATCACAGACACACAGGTGAAAACAGCCCTTTCAAAAGCCAAAAGCACAATGTCAATGGGGCCAGATGGTGTCCCAGGCTGTCTTTTGCATGAACTACAGAACAAACTAACCCCCCCACCTAAACACACTGATCAACATCAGCCTCTCCACAGTCTACATGCCCATAGAATGGCATACAGCAATGGTTATTCCGCTCCACAAAGGAGGGGCCATAACTGACCCTGGTAACTATTGCCCCATAAGCCTGACTAGCCTGGTCTGCAAAGCTATGGAGTGCAGCATCATGGAACTCATTAACAAAGACATTGGGAACCTCCAAATGCTTGACCCGATACCTTTATACAAGCAACTTATTCTGACCAAAGATGCATGTACCAGGGCATTCATTTTGCTAAACTTAGCTGGGTCAGAGGCCATTGAAAGACAGCATTCATTTATGTATGCACCAGAAGTATATGAGGGAAAAGGTGAAAATCGTCATATTGTTGTACAGGCAGAATCAAGGGAAGACCCTGTGTCTGAAGCATAAATTCAGGGAAATGTGCAACCCCCAGACAAATATTACATCAGGGAGGCATTGTTTTACACAAGAGATCAGAAACCAGAGGAAACTTTTGCAGCTTAATATTACTGACCTGAGAAACAAAGCTAAAATGTGTCGGTATACTGACTTAAAAGATGAGTTAATAAAGGACAGGCTGGTGTGTGGTATTAATAGTGCTGCTGTGAGAAAGATATTGCTCTGTGACAGTGACTTAATGTTGAGTAAAGCCATTGAGATTTGTCAAAGCTATGAAGTTACAGAAAGACACACAAGTATAATTGCAAGTGACAGCACATGGTTTCACCGCCCCTGATGGCTCACCAGGGAAACTATGTAGTTTTCCAGTAAGTTCTAAGAAAAGAACATGCTCAGTGTAGTACAGCTGTGAGTCAGCAAAACCCAAATCCAGCTTTAATGTCAACTGTTGCAATCGTGGTACCAATCAGGAGTCTATAAGAGAAAAATGCTTAACATTTGGTCAGCAATGTCACAAGTGTAAAAAAAAATTGAACCATTTTCAAAAGTTGTGCAAATCAAGTAAACCTCACACAGTTGTAAAGAAGAGTCACTCAAAAAAGCAAGTTGATCATATAGAGAGATGCAATTCTACTTTCTATGCAGATGGTGTATCAGTAATTGGTGAAAAGGTTGATGCAGTGAATTTGCTGGCAAAGAATGAAATGCTTCGTAATGTCCAAATCAATGGGAAATCCACTGAGCTCAAAGACACTAGTTCAAAGTATAATGTAATATCAGCAGACACGTTTGCTAAGGTGAGAACTAATGAACAACTCAATGTGGCTAGTACTGTGAAACGTGTTTCTTATGGAGGTGAAGAAATTCATATCGAAGGTTCAGTAGTGCTTTCATGTTTTTTAGCTAGGAACTGTTACAGCTTGTTATTCTTGTGCAATCATTATTGGGTCTCAGAGACAGATTGAGAATGAATTCTTCTTTATTTTACTAAATAAAGCACATATCCTAGTTCCAGTTTTTCTGAAGCCATTTTCTCAGAGTATGCTGATGTTTTCGATGACAAGTTGGGAAAACTTCCAGTTGTGTATTCCAAGAAGTTAGACCCAGACATCAGTCCAGGAGTCAGACCAGCAAGAAAAGTTCCAATAGCTATGCAGGACAAAGTTAAAGTTTAGTTGGATAAAATGGTGCTGCAAGGTGTAATTTATCTAGTTGCAGAACCAACTGAATGGGTGTCATCCATGGTAGTAGCCCACAATACAGGCTGGGATGAAATCTGAATATGTATTGACCCAAGAGATTTGAACAAAACATTAAGGAGACCTCATCGTCCAATGTGTATCGTCGAGGAGATCACAACCCTAATACTGAATGCCAAAGTTTCTTCTGTCTTGAATACAAAAATTTAATTTTGGCAAGTGATGCTTGATCACAAATCCTCATTACTGACCACTTTCAGTACCCCATTTGGCAGATGTAGATTCCTGAGCATGCCATTTGGTATAAATTCTGCAAGTGAAGTCTTCCAGCATGCAATGTTGCAAATTTTTTCAAATTATCCTTGTGCCATAATAGTAGATGATTTAGTGGTTGGAGGCAGTGGTGAAGCAGAGCATGAGAGAAACCTTAAGAGAGTTCTAGACAGAGCACGTGAAGTGAACTTAAAGCTCAATCCTCTAAAATGCAAATTCATACTACCAGACGTTAGATATGTAGGTCATTTATTTACCAGCACTGGCTTAAGACCAGACCCGTCTAAGCAAGCAGCTATTCGTGAGATGTAGGCCCAGATACTATTCAATTTTTACAGCATTTCCTTAGCATGGTCAACTATTTAGGCAAGTTTATACCAGACTTCAGTGAGTTGATAGCAACTTTAAGAGAGCTAACACAAACATGTTACATGGTCTTGTTTGGAACAGCACCAGAAGGCATTTGAAAACCTTAAGCAGAATACTTCCACCCCACCTACATTAAGATACTATGATATCAGTGAAACAGTCACTCTTTCCTATGATGCTTCAAAATTTGGTCTTGGCACAGTTATTAGTGAGGAAGGCAGACCAGTAGCCCATGCATCTAGAATACTTACCAAAACTGAAATACAATATGCTCAAACTGAGAAAGAAGTTTTGGCAATGGTATTTGCATGTTCAAATTTTCATGATTATATCTATGGCAAAGCTATTCAGATTGAAACTGATTACTAACCTATAGTTACTATTCTAAAGGAGCTTATTCTTTCAGCTCCAGTGGGATTACAAAGAATGATACTTAAATTGCAAAAGTACAACTTCAAAATGGTCTATACCAAAAGGCAAACTTCTTTATCTGGCTGATACCTTATCCAGATCACCCAGAAATACAATGGAACAGCTTGATGCAGAAATTATGACTTTGACATAATGGTACTGTATAATTTTTCTACCATGAGATTTGATGAGCTGAAAGATCACACAAAGACTGATATAATTTTGCAAAAGTACAGCCACTGCATTAATGTTGGGTGTCCGTCAAAGCAATATAGTGTACCACCTGAAGTGCAACCCTATTTTCCTTACAGAGATGAGATGTTGATGGAAGATAGAATTATTTTCAAATGGCCTAAAATTGTTGTTCCTACTTTCTTACAACATGAATATATCCATATTTTCCATCGTGGTCACCCAGGATCTGAATTTACCAAAAGATGGATGTGAGAACTGGCATTTTGCAATCAATATTACTTAGTATTGGTAGACTCTTATTTGAACTGGTTTGAGATTGATTTACTACCTAATCTAACATCTACTACCGTTATTACCAAATTGAAATGTCATTTCTCAGTCCATGGTACTCCACACAAAGTTATTTCTGACAATGGTGCTCAATTTGCTATTCAGTTGTTTCAGAAATTTGCAAGAGAATTGGACTTTGTACATGTTACTAGTAGTCCAGAATATCCACAATCAAATGGACTAGCTGAACATGTAGTGCAGAGTGCAAAGCAATTACTTGAAAGGTCAAAGTGTGATAATACCAATGTCATTTTGAATTTACTTAATCTCAGAAACATACCCTGTGACGATATATTTGGCTCACTTCCTCAGAGACTTCTTTACAGGCAAACCAGAACAACATTGCCTATTAGTTCAAGTTAATTGAGGCCTAAAGCTAAAAACAACAGAACCATCAGAGCCCAATTATTCAGGAAGCATTCTTTCCAGAAGTCCATTTATGACAAATCAAGCAGATTTCTTCATCCATTGAAAGAAGGAGAAACAATGAGGATACAAATAGCGAAAGGTTTCGACTGGATTGGTCAGGTAATAGGTATATATACCAAGCCAAGTTCCTACTTCGTAGAATCTGAGGGTGGGGAGTACAGGAGAAATCACAGACATCTTCTTCCTATATCAGAATTATTATCGCAGCATTGTTGTTGTGATGCAGACACTAAATCTCAGAGCAATTCAGGCAATGTTCCTGTTCCAGAACATGTCTTGCCTTCTCCTTCCATTTCTGATGATGTTCCCGATATTCCTAAGTTGAACATTCAGGAGAGACAGTTCCAGTTGCTAAGTCTAATTCTCAGTTTTATGTCACAACGTTTGGTTGTACTTCCAAACCTAGTGTGAAATATACAGCGACCTGTACCTAGATCTGTATAATTGCATGACAAAGAAATTTGTATTGTTTGCATGTCAACTGATATTCTCAGAATTGCATGATGTATTTCTCAGAGGGATGATGTAGAACAGTGTGCATGTGCTATGTCTTTAAGAAGCATATCAAGGACTGAACATGTATATATAAATAGCAGGCACATGCTATTCTCTTTGCCATTTTGAAAGTGCAGCCAGAGAGTGAGCATGTAAGAATGAATGTAGCTAGTTTATATATAAGTTACCTAAGTTGAAGGTAGTAATCTTTAATCGTGATGTGTTTGTACATAATAACGCTGCTTGAACAGAACCCACAAAGACTCATCCTGACTAGATGAGAGACACCTGTTTACTTCAATATCCCTATAACACAGAGTAAGCAAAATACAACCATATGAAAGTCAGCTTCTTGGTTATATGTGATAGCAAAATCCAAGCCAAAATTACTTATATAATCACAAGAGTGAAAATCAAGCAGCTTCAATTGATTGCTCACAATAAACTTTAAGGAGAGCTGAAAATCATCCATGTTATCAGTGAAAGTGAAGCCCACGATCTCCAGTTAGAATTCTTGAAATGCAAAAAAATAGGTGCTATCAAAAAATGAAAAAAGCTTTTTACTGCCAGTAAATAAAGATGATCTTTACTGATTCAGTTTAAAAGTTGGAGCAAAGGTTGTAGGCCTAAGAGGGACGTGTAATAAATTAGTAAATAACAAGTAACGGTTTATATATACTTCATAAAATTTGTATAAACAGTCCCTAGAGAAACATGTGGAAGGGTGTGGAATTTCACTAAAGATCATTGGTTGTGGAAATCAACCCATTTGTATAATTGGTTGAGGCATTTGGAAAATTCAGCCAATGGCTGCCATTTGTCAGAGCCATGAGTGATTGGTTGTAGCCATTCAAAATCAACCAGTGGCCGTTACCCTTCCTTTTCTCTGAGCCTGTTATGTATCTCATTAAAGGAATGGATGGAAATCAGAGTCCAGAAATCTAAAGAACTAACCATGTTAATATTTAATAAAAGGTTTACATATGCCTAGTACTTTAAGAATTAATGCTCAAAACCTTAAACAAAGTACAAAATTTGGCCAGTAAAAATTGTGAATCACTTACAAAAGTTAAGATAACACAGAACGAAGATAATGCTATAAGTACAGTAAAATTTAGTACTAAACCAATGGTGCAGTACGAATACAAAATATACTGAGAAACAAAGAAAAAACACACCAACATTTCTGATGAAGTCTTCTGAGTGAGAGAGAAAGCCCTTAATCTCTGTGTTATTTTATTAAAATAGTGTCCATTTTTACAGCCTACATTGGTGCATTTTTTACTTTGTTTCACAGTAAACTTTAGTCAAAATATTTGTTAAAAATTATTATAAGTTAACAATACACTATGACAGCTGTTGTGCCACTATAATGTTATTACTGAAATAATGATGGTGCTGTAATGTGGTTGTATTTACCTTACTTTGATTTATTTGAGCCTAATGGTCCCCCTAGTTTGGGTTGTTGGGTGCTAGCTTAACTATAGGGTAGGTCTAATGTTTTAGTATTTTGGTTTCAGAAATATGCCTGTAACACAGAAAAATAACTGTCATGTTTTATAAAAATACTGTTAAGAATATAAACAGTTTTACATACAATTAACTCTTTCCTTCCTCTTTCTCCTTAATATTCTTCCAAAAGCTAATAACATGAAGTTGGGCATATACTTCTGAGTCCCCTACAGGTTTAACAAAGTTAAAAGTCCAATATTTCCATGTTTTCTTGTTTCATCACAGTTTATAAATATGATTGATGCTTTGTAATCCCACGTTTATCCGTTAACTTCTTAGTTGCTGGTTTTCTTCCTGTTGATCACCATCTTACAAATCTAGTCTCTGGTTCATTTCCAATGGTACTCCTTGATCCTCTAGTCAACTCCTGTGCTTTTCTGTCTTTCAGGCCTTTTCATTTGAAAATATTTTACTGACAAAGTCTCTCAATAAGCTTTACTATTAGAAGAATAAGAAGCAGTCCCCCTTTTGTTTGATAGTTCACTTTTTGTCAGACAAATTTTTGTATTTCCTCCTTAGCATATTCTGCATAAAAATGACTTTGAATCTCCAGGAAAAATATTATGAAGATAGCTGGATAGAGAAGCTTGAATCTCACACCTGCTCTCAGTATTCTGTGATTGTTAGAATACATTTACTCCCCTTCATCCTAGTGTACAGTGAGTAATCATTTTCCAAAAACATTTTGTCTCCTAGTTCTTTGTCTTGCCACAGTTTTGTCAGAATCAAATCTTTCTGCTGGTAGGATTGCATCTTTATTATTAGAGGTCTTAGCTACTTTCTCATGGCCAGGTTTGGAGCAAATATAAAAAGATAAAAAACACAGCTGGATAACCACGGCAATAAAACTGAGTTTAATAAAATACACCATAAAAACAAAAGACAAGTGGTTTTGCATGTGCTTCTTCAGGTCTTCTAAAAAAAAGAAACTGAAACATCCATTTAAATACAATGCAAAAACCAATCAACAGACAATTAAGATTTGATTACTAAAACCATCTTAAAGGTATACATACATTTAAGATCTCTTTACCCTGCGTGATTTTAAAACAGGTTTAAGGCTAATACTGCTATTAATCCCTGGGTGTCTATGTGCCTGTAATCTTAGAATCCACTTCAATTCCACTTGTTTAGAAAACCTAAACAAACACATGCTAAAGTGCTTGTCTTTTGTTTTTATGGTGTATTTTATTAAACTCGGTTTTATTGCCATGGTTATCCAGCTGTTTTTTTCATCTTTTTATTATTTGGGCTTCCAGTTTGGATTTTTGGTACATGCTGGTAATTTTTTTTGCTTATTCTTTGGAGCAAACCTATGATGTGCCCTTTCAATTAACAACTCCTGATGTGGAATACCAGTCTAGTTGCTTATTTGTGCTTTCGTAAAATTAATACAGTCTGTTCCATCCAGTTTTCTGGTACAATAGAAAATCAAATGTGCTCTGTCCTCTAATTCTACCATTTTTTGAAACATCTCTTCCTGGCAGGTCTCATACTCAGCCAGCCTTTTCTTCATTTTGACCTCTGATTTTTGCATTTTTATCAGTGCATGTGAATATTTAACATGTCTTCCATATTCCAGCCTTTTTTTTATCTGAGTTGATATACTCCTTCACTGTTTCATTTATTTTAGTCAGCTCTGTGCTTCTGGTCCACAGGGAAGAGGTACTGAAATAGGAAGGACTACCATTCCATCAGTTGCCAGGTAGTCTGTGATGCATGGAAGTGCATCAACAATGTCTCTGCCTAGCATCCTGGCAGTGCACATCACTCCCATATCTGGCACAGTAGCTCACTCTACTCCCTCATTCTGCATCGAAGGATGCCTAGTGGTAATTTTGTTGGTTAAGTGGAAAACTATATATGTATTTTTATATTATATTTAAGTAGTTATTCATGGTAAAAATGCATTGCTGAGTACTAAAGCATTTTTCCTTCATTGTGTCTCTCCCTTTTTTACTCTCTCTCTCTTTTCTTTCAGGTGATTCTGGATATCCACTGGAGCCATTTATTTATTTATTTATTTATATTTGTTGACCGGAAGTGCCCAACTGGACATAGGTCCATTTTCAGCGGAGGCCCGGGGAGAAAAGCTCCACAGTTAAAATAAACAGACAGTAGTTACATTGGATTGCATAGTGATTAACAATTTACATAGCAATTACTTGCAACATATTTACAGATGAAGAACATAGAACATCAGTAGACAATTAGAATCTTTATCTGTGAATTACATAACAGACATTAACAAATGTTACAAGAAGAAGTTCCTGCTGTATAATAAGTACTAGGCTTATGAGCATCTGAGCTTGCTATAATCAATGTAGTTAGTGGAGTGGAAAGAAAGGCAGTGTTGGATGGGGAGGGTGATATTAGAGTGGGAGTTGCAAGGGAATAGCCAGCATGTTTTTAGATGCGCTTTTAGTAAAGTTTTGAAGTGGGTGCATGATGGTATGGCGGTAATTGTGGGTGGGAGGGAGTTCCATAATTTGGCTATGGTGCAAGAGAATAGTGCTTCACCAGCAGAGTTATTGGCTTTAGTGATCTGCAAGTGATTTTTGTTGCTGGATCTTAGTGGTCTGGTGGTGCGATAGTGTTGGGAGTAGATTCTGGAGGGATGGGACATTTAGTGGATAATTTACTAGTTTGTGGGTGAGTGAGAGTTGATACCATTGAAGGAGGTGAGGGAGTTCAAGCCAGCCCAGTTCAGCAAGTGAGAGACAGTGGTGACTACGGTAGGATGCTTCTGTGGTGAATTTGGCGATTTTGTTGTAGCAGGTCTCTAGCTTGTTTAGATTGCATTGCCTTAGCTTGGTATATATTGGACATGCATAAAGTAGGGTGGAGATAAGGTGGGAATTTGCTATTGAAATCTTTGCTGCTTTGGTGAGAAGTTGCTTATTTCTGTATAGTGCTCCTAGTTTTTTGGACTTTTTTATGGTCAAGGATATGTGAATGTAAAATTTTAGTTTATTGTCTATTTCCACTCCTAGTAATTTGGTGTGTTCAGTTGGGTATATAGTGGTGTTGTCTTTTGCTGTGATGTTAAAGTGAGAGTTGCTTTGAGTATGTTTGGTGGGTTGGAAGATGAGTAGTTTAGTTTTGTTTGGGTTGAGTATTAATTGGACATCAGATAACCAAGTTTCAACAGAGGAAAAGGCTTGCTGTGTGACTTTTTGCAGTTTGGGTAGGGACTGGGCTGAGCAGATGATGGTTGAGTCATCTGCGTATTGTATGAGTGTGCCATGTTTAGTGGCAGAGGCTAAATTATTGGTGAAAACAGAGAAGAGTAGGGGTCCAAGGATGGATCCTTGGGGAACCCCTATGGAGACAGGTAGTTGGGGAGATATGTCATTCTGCCATACAACGGATTGTTGGCAGTCAGACAGGTAACTCTGAAACCAGTTGGTGACTGATTGTGAGAAGGATAGGTTGTTGAGGACAGAGATATGTTGTTTGTGTGGAACCATGTCAAATGCTTTAGATAGGTCTAGGAAAGTAGCAGAGGAGAAATAGCCATTGTTTTTATGCTGAAGGATAGTGTTAGTAAAGGAGAGTAAGGCAGTGGTGGTGCTATGGATTGGTTGGAAACCATGCTGAGTATTGGAAAGGAGGTTGTTAGTAAGGAGGTAGTCTGAGACCTGAAAGTGTATGCATCTCTCTAATATTTTGGAGAGTGGAGGGAGAATAGCTATGGGGCGGTAATTGGTTAGATCTGTGGAGGGTCCACCTTTGTGGAGGGGAATTATATGTGATACTTTCCACAGTGTGGGAACGTAAATTTCTGACAGAGATCGGTTAATCAAGATGGATACTGGGTAGGCCAGAGCATCAGCTGCGATTTGTAGGTGTTCGCTAGGGAGGTTGTCTGCTGCTAATCTGGTGGGCTTAAGTTTAGTTAAGAGTTTTTTTAATGTTGGAGGTAGGTACAGGAGAAAAAGAGTAGGCAGTGGGGAGATTACTAGTTGAAGGTGTGGGTTGGAGGGGAGGGGGGTTGTGTTGTTTAGCTAGTGGTAGTATGGTTTGTGTGAAGTGTGTGTTGAATGAGGTAACAATATTTTCTGAGGAGTGAGGGATGTTAGGATGAGGGGTACTGACTTTACCTGGGTGGAGGATGGAGTTTATGGAGGACCAGAATTGTTTGGGGCTGTGTTGAGAGGATTCTAGGGCAGACTGGTAGTATTGGAATTTGTCCTGTTTTATTAGTTTTTTGACTCTATTGCGTAGTTCTAGGAATTTCTGTCTAGTTGAGGGGGTTTTGGTTTTGCACCAGTGCTCCCAGGCTTTATCCCTGTTTTTCATTTCTGACTTAGTGGTTTTCTGTAGCCATGGGGAGGGTTGTGCTTTGATTCTGGAAAGTCTTATGGGGGCATGGTAATTAAGGATGCTCAGGAAGGTAGCATTAAAAAATTCAACTGCATCATCAAGACTAAGGTACTTTAGAGGATGCCAGTTACATTCTTTGAGGGATGAGATGAATGTGAGTGGGTTAATGTTTAGTTTTTTACGTATTTGATGGTAGATGACAAGTTTAGCTTGGTATAGGTATTTTTTGAGTAGGAATGTTGGGGAGTGATCACTGAGGCTATCTGATAAGCAGCCTGTTATATATGACTGGGGGTTCTTACTGACTAGTATCCAGTCCAGGGTAGTGTGCTTGCTGGAGTTTTTATTTATTCTGGTTGGCGACTAGACTAGTTGGGTGAAGCCATGAAGGTTTACATGATGGGTTGGATGGCTGCCAGAACAGGATTGCCAGTCAATAGTGAAATCACCTAAAATTATAGTTTCTTGGGGGAGATGGTGAGTAGACCAGCTGAGGATATTTTCTAGTGGAGGGATGTTTTGGCCAGGTGGGAAGTAGCATCCAATTATGTTGATGGTTTTGTTTTGCTTTATTTTGAGGTTGGTATATATTATTTCTTCATTGCCTATTTGTGGAGCTGATGATTTTAGGATCTGGATGTTTAGATGCTGTTTAAATATTATAGCTACACCGCCTCCTTTCTTGTTTAGCCGGTCTACTCTTAGTATGCCATAACCTGTAGGGAGTATTTGCTCACTGGTAATGTGAGGTTTTAGCCAGGTTTCTGTCAGGATGAGTATATCTGGGGAGTACAAGTCTATGGTGGCATGGAGTTCATGGACTTTGTTGGATATACTTCTAATATTTAGGCTTAGTAGAAGGAAGTCACTTGGCTTTCTATTGGCTGTAATATGGGAGAAGTTGTGGTTTCTAGTTTGATTATGGGGATTGGGGTTGAAGATGGTAGGTCCAGTGTTGGGGTGGATATCTCCACTTAGGGCTAGTTTAGATATGCATGAGGTTATTAGTTTTCTCAGTTTTTGAATGTGTTTGTTTATAAGGGAAACTTTATGATTGTGCTCTTTGGGTAATAGGTATGGTGGGAGGGTTACTGTGTTAAGTTGTAGGGATGCTTTATGTTTGAGTAATATAGTTGGTAGAATATGTGGGGGGTGCATAGGGATTTTTCTTGAGTTGGTGGGAGGGGAGCTGAGTGAGGGTGAGACATGAGTGGTGGTGTGAGTAGTAGTAGTAGTACAGTGGTAGTGGTTGAGTGGGGGAATGATAGAGCTTTGGTAGGATGTAAGATATGCAAGGAGAGTGCATGCCATGAGCATAGGTAATGTATGCTTGTACATGTTAGTTGAGGAGGTGTGATAGTAGTGGGAAGATGGAGGAGGTAATGTTGGGCTAGTGCTGTGGTTGGCTACTGGAAAGATGGGAGGGGTTTGTGAGTGTAATAAAGGTGGGACCACTGGGGGGGGCGGGAGGTAATGGGGGCAGGGTGGGGAGCGAAGCGGGTAGAGACCCTGTTAGTTGCTCTTATGAGGGGTCTGGAAACAATCAGGTAACAGGGTTAACTGATAAATGAACATATGATAGTGACAAGGGTGGTTGTAGTTGTAAAAATGGTGCCTGCCACAGGTAATATTTATTAACTTTGGGATTGTCTTAAGGTAATAAACAGGGAAGGGGAGGGGAGAACAAGGATGTGAGCAGGCAGTTATTTGTACTGCTGCTAATGAGCCAAAGCAAATACAACTTTGTATTTAAGAAACAATCACAATTGACCAAGGACTGCTCTGAAACTGTAAGGCATTTCTTAACCATTTCTCAGGTGAAAAACAGGATAACCTTGTATCAGTAGGCTACTGTGGTCTCAGTTTAAATTAACAATGATTCTATCCACCAGTAACAGCACAATTATATAGAAATAATTTAGACACCAGTATGAGCTGTCTACACACAACACAATTACATGAATAACATTAGTGAACAAGGTGCAGCTATGCAAACAGACCATACTAGTATACTAAAAACAACTTGGTGCAGATAAAATGCTAGCATGGCATAGTAACTTCCAATAATAAAGCATAAATCATATTAGATGTCTAACACAATTCAACATAAACATATACAGTTGTAAAATGTCTAACACAATTCAACATAAACAGGCATTTACAGTTGTAAAACACTTATTGGAGAGAGACTGAGCTCCTTCATGGGGCCTGTAGTAGAGTGGATTGTAGCACGGCTTATGACACCAGGAGAAATCCAAGTGGAGCTGCAGAAGAGATCTATAATACATCCCTGTCCCAGATCCATTATCATCAAGATGGCCTTTGACCTTCTGTAGTGCTAGTTAGGTGCCTGGTTGAATCTGGAGGTACCCTTCAGTATGGTCAAGCTACTGCATGCAGGATGTTTATTGCATGTTGCATTCTGCACAACATGATTATGTGCCAGTGTGGTTTTAACTTGACCCATGCTGTCACTGCAGCTCCCAGTTCCACTTCAAATATGAGTAATGACAACCAGCCAGAAGCAGCAGAAAGGGACCCATTGTGGCAGACTCATGCATGTCAAAAGGCTGCATAGGTAAAGAGGCAGTGTCTAGCCTAGAACAATGAACCATGACATACAGGCCAGTGTTTCCTTTCTTGTAAAAAGACACATACAGTATAATTGATGCATGCAGCAATATCTGTGGGCAATGCTGTGTGGTGCATGGTCTAATTTCACTGTTCATCTGCCATTCTCTCATCTTGATTTTTTTTTCAGAAGAGTTACTAATATTATTGTTTGTAAAAGTCATACCCGAGTGCTCAATGGCTCCTGTTCAGCTATGTCATAAGGCATCAATGAAAAAATAATCACATTTTTAACTGTTTTTCACAATAAATTCTGCTGAAGTGACTTACCCAAGTGTGCATGTACTGCTTATCAGCTTTTTTTGTCATGCACAATAATTTGTGATTTCAGAGAAAAAATATCATTGTTTGTGCAGTGGTGAGGTTGAAATAGCAGTAATGTTTGTTTACATTGTAGGATACTCATTTTAATCTGTGTGTAAGTGTTTTCATGAAAACTTATGCATGTCAGCTGTGGGAATGTTAATACACAGAGCATTGGTGTTAATGACTGCAATCTCATGTTATATCACAGAGATTTCTTTCCACAGTCTTTTTAGGTTTTAAGCATTACCATTACAACTGCCTGTAGGGGAGGAGCTGTATAGACTAACCACTTTGCATGTACTACAAATCAGATTATTATTATTATTATTATTATTATTATTATTTTGTCATGCACAATAATTTGTGACTTCAGAGAAAAAATATATCATCATTTATGCAGTGGTGAGGGTGAAGTGCTAGCAGTGTTTGTTTCAATGGCAGGATACTCATGCTAATCAATAAGTGTTTCCATGAAAGCTTATGAATGACTATTTTTAAGTTATAGGTAACCGCCAGATGTAAGAATGTTAATGCAAAGAGCATTGGTGTTAATAACTGCAAGGTCATGTTATGTCATTCAGATTTCTTTCCACAGTTCCCTTAGGTTTTATGCATGACCATTACAGGTGCCTACAGGGAAAGAGTTGTATAGACCAACCACTTTGTTCATTAACCATGGTGCACAGTATCTTCAATATATGAGAACATGGATCACAGACTGTGTACTGTGACAGGGCTAGTCACTCAGTGGTATAAAAAATTGTCTCTAAGTGATTTGGTCCTGTTGACTAATATCACCAAATGGACATGGTTATTTGCCAGCGATACGTGAATTGAGGGCTCAACCAACTTTCACCTATACCAGGTACCCATGCTAATGGTGGGATGGGTGAATGTGTCCCTTATTAGCCAGTGTGTGGTTGTCATAAAGCCCAGCCACCCTGGGTCAATGAGCTACTGACTGGCCAGTGTCCAGTTGCCCTGCTTGGGTTACCTGGGATAGCTCTGTTGAGCAAAATCTGGATGTAAAACCAGTTAACCTGTAAACATGAACTAAGAATTGCTACATTCATTATAGGCTCACTGACAGGATGCAGCTTGGAAGGGGATGCCATGATGGTTAGGAGGAGGCTGCACATCCTATGTATCTAGGACAAAAGATGGAAAGGCAGTGCAGCAAAACACTTGACAGGATCAAGAGTCTACTACTCAGAAGGAGAACAGACTAGAAATGGTATGGGAATTGTGGTGAGGGGCAGGCTTCAGAAGACAGTGAGGGGTGTCATCAGAGTTATTGACAGACTCACGGCAATCAGACACCAATTTAAGAATAGGACATTATTTATAATCTCAGCATATGCCACACAGCAGGGTTGTGATAGTGAAGAAAAGAGTGCATTCAGGCAGCAGTTGCTGACTTACTAGATAAATCAGGACAAGATGAATTGATGTTGATAATGGGTGACCTGAATGCACATATCAGAACAGACAAATAAGATATGAAGGCTGCCTAGAGTCCACAGGGGTAGGGCAACAGGAATAGAGGAGGAGAAGCCATTCTGAACTTCTGTCTGGCATATGCTTTATGGTGACCAACACATGGTTCAGCAAGACAGATGGTCACAGGATCACATATAAAAGTGGCCAACATGCAGTTCAGGTAGAATTCCTCCTGGTAAGGAAATAGCACTGGGGTAGAATTAGTGACTTCAAAGTAATCCCCAGTGAAACAGTTGGCCCACAGCATAAACCACTGGAGGCCACAATCAGCTACAAGCAGTGGGCAGAGAAGACTGTAAGGTCAACAGACTAAGGTGATGACCAGGAACACTTGTTTACTGGAAAGTAAAGGCAAGTGTAAAGAGTACTTCAGCAGCTTCTGAATGAAGAAAACCCCACAGAAGCTGTTCTTCTCCAGACACAGTGTGTGATGAATGAACAAGAGGAACTCACAGTAGAAGAAGTAAGACTAACAGTAAGGAAAATGAAGTCAGGCAAAGCAGCAGGCTTTGATGACGTCACAGCTGATATGATAAAGATGCTGGGTGAGATAGAGAAGAAATGGCTCCTGATGGTACTCATAGCAGTATCCAAAGAAAGGTGTATCCCAGATGATTTAAGAATAAGGATACTAGTGTCAGTGTTCAAGATCAAAGGGGATATTCATAATTGTGGGCACTACAGAGAGATCATACTCCTGTCTGTAAATGTTGTAGAGTGATTACTATATGAATATGCAAAGTAGTCAAAAGTATGATGGGAGATGAGCAGTTCAGATTCAGATCAGGATGCAGTACAACCAACCCAATGTTTGCAGTTGGACAGATAGTTGAGAAGAAGCTAGAGATGAGGAAAGAGTGCAACTGGGTATTCCTGGAGCTCGAGAAAGCATATGACAGGTGCTAAGAAATCTGATTTGGGCAGTTCTGCAGTAGTTCAAAGTCCCAGAAACAGAGGTAGAATAGAGCAGGCTATGCACAAAGACCCACTGATTCAAGTTCAAATGGTGTTCAGTCTCACAGAGGGTATCTGAGTGGGAGTCGGTGTCCGTTAAGGTTCAGCTCTGAGCCCATTGCTGTTCATACTGCTGATGGACTACTTTAGCAAACAGGTTGGAGGGGACTGATCAACAAAGTTGCTGCATGCAGATGATGCAACATTAAATGCAGACTCTAAGCAAGAACTTCAGCAAAGGATAGGGGAGTGGAATACAGATAGGTTAGCTGTAATGGCAGCAAATGGGGGAAATCAGAAGAAAATGAGAACTGAGACAGAAGGGAAAGTAGTGTAACAGGTTAACAACCTTAAGTATTTGGGAGGGTGGTTGAGGAGGAGGGAAGTCTGGTGATGAGGTCAACACTAGAATCATAGGGGATGCTGCCAACTGGCACATAATATCTGTGTAGTGTATGACAGAAGAATGCCAAAGAAGTTGAAAAGAAATGTGTACAAAACAGCAGTGCTACCAGTATTACTACTATATGGTACAGAAAACTGGGCAGTAAAGGCAGAGCAGCTGAGGAAGCTAGAGATGATGGAGATGAAGTGCCAGAGATTGGTGGTAGGATGCACACCGTGGGATAGACAAAGAAATGAGAACATCAGAGCAGAAACAAAAGTATCTCCAATTGTAGACAAAGTCAAAGAGAACAGATGATGGTGGTTAGAGCACATGTGCAGAAAAGCAGAAGACAATCTGGTTAAGAAGATATTGGGACAGACAGGAGCAAGGCAAGAGGAAACAAGAGCATCGAGCAAAGTGTTGAATAGATTGTGTGAGAGAAAACCTGTGATAGTCAGGCATGAGTGTAGAAGAAGGTAGGAGAGTGGCATTGAAGAGAGAGAGATGGCAGCAGTTTACATGATATCCTGACCCCATGTAGAAAATAGGAAAAAGGGGGGATGATGATGATGATGATAACAGGGATGAAATGTCTACAACTGTAAAGTGTCAAACCCCTCCCCTCCATTTTTCATCCAGAGCTTATTCCTGTTTGAATTAAACATCCACCTGCATTTCTGAAGGTCAAATTGTAAGTAACAGAATTGTCACAATTCATTCCCACTAGTTCAAGATTAAATGAGTCATACACCTATCCTAAAGACAGTCTATGTGATGGTCCAAGTTAGTTTGAAGAGGGGCTGTCACTAGAGCTGGATGGTGAGTTAGGCCAATGTTGTGAACTTCTTGATGCAGGTGATCCTGCAGACACTGATCTGACAGTGGTGTGGGACTGTGACCAGAACCTCAAATAACAGGTCCTGGTAAGTGTAGATGAATGCTAGACTGGCCTACATGAAATTGGACATGCTTGTTCCCCTGACTAATTACAGTACTTTCCTAAGAATCACTTGTAGTCTCATGTGATCTGCCCACACATGTCTGGACTGTAACCTGTCTTCTTCCCCTTCCAAAACTGATTCCTGCTTGAGTCTAGTAAGTCCTAACTAGTGTACTAATAGAGACAGCCATGGATGCTTGATGTGCCACCATACTAGGCATCAGTGTGATGATGGTATTATCCATCTTCTGGAAATCCTCAGGCATACCCTGGAAGGTATGGACCATTTCCATCTGTCTGCAACAATGCTATGAGCCCTAACAATGTCACAGCACATGTGCTGCTGAGCAGCCAGTGCTTGTCTTGTCTCCAGGGGTAGTTACAACAAATGTTTGCACCTGGTTTCCCTTTGTAAAGGTGTCACTGTGGATGCTGTCACCTCTGAATACCCCTCAAGTGTTCATATGAGTTTGGAGATATTGGTGTAAAGGTGAATGGGTGTTTCTCCTGTTCAAACATGAGTGCAGTGTCAGCATGTGCTTGACTTTGGGATGCACTGTCTCTTCCTGCAGAGTTACTAACATGTTGTGGCATGTGAGCTCATGCCATTAAACCTGGGACTGCGTACCACTTTCCTCTATTTTATCATCATCAATATCTTCAACAGACATTGTGCTGCTGATATCCTCCACATTTATTGGAATAGTGGAACTGTTTGTTTCTGCTGCTGATCCTGTAAAATGATTTGAAAGCAATGCTAATAAAGAAATAGTATAGACTGATATATGCTAATTAAAGGGGTGTGGGGAAGGGTCTATATTAGATAAACAAAAGTTTATCTAATTGAACGCTGACATAAGCAAAAATCCTGGAACTCAAAACCGCAATTGTAAGATCGCGGTACAGTGAAGATGGGAACATTTGCCCTTTCCTCACTGTAATGTGATCTCGGAGTTGCAATATATATTTAGCGGGGGGTATGGGGGGCTGCGCCCCCAGGTTAAAATAATTGCATAATTGGGGGCACATTTTGCCCCATTGCTACCCCTATATTCTGCTTGTAAAACTCACCTTCATAATACATGTAATTATTTTAAGTATTATTTCCATTAATAATAGGCAATTGATAAAATCATTGTTATTAAGAGTTCCATTTTCTCTCATGGAATTTTTCAACCATTGTAAGCCTATATCATGGGCAACAGAACCAAATAGATCCACAATATCTAAGGTAACAAATAACAACTCCTCCGTATAAAGACTAGGTTTTACTTGTCTGAGAAAATCCCAAGAGTCCTTAAGTACCGCTGGACCTTTTAAAGATAAAACTTTTAATTTCACATCTACAAATTTTGTTAAAGGGGCTGTAATGGAGCCTTCTGAGGGCACTATTAATTGAAGTGGTGGGTCCAAACAGTCCTTATAGACTTTTGTAATCCCAAATACTGATGAAACCCTGGGGTTCTTGTTTGTTAAAAAATGATATGTATCCAGGTTAATTGAGCCCTCAAGCAATAAATCATTGAGTATAAGATTGATTCTAGAATTGGCAATGTTCACCTCGTTGATAGAAGCCCTGAAGTATTTGTTATCACTCAACTGTTCCTTCATTTTAGATTCATAAAGAAAGAATACTGTCCATCAATACTGTACCACTCCCCTTGTCTGGTTGCATGATTCTCACAGTTCTGTCATCTTTGAGGGAGTCTAATAAACACCTTTCATCTTTGGTAAGGTTGGGGTAAACCCTATGATTATTTCCTTCTTTCCTGATTTCTCTTTCCAGAATGTTCTCTAAATTTTTAAGTTGGGTTGGAGGGGTGGATTGAAAGTACTTTTCTTTCTCAGAGGTGTAGAGAGTTGCCTGTCCTTTAATTCTTTACAAAAAAAACAAGGCCAAATTCTTTTTCCTAATAAAAAGTTTCAAATCTACTATGGCTCTGGAAATATTTGCCTTTCTGGAAGGTATAAATTTGAAACCCTTTGAAAATAAATTGAAGTGTTGAATGTTAATATCTAAACCACTGAAATTGAAAATTTTATAATCTTTGAAAGTAAAAGTATTGACAGGTAGTATCACATGCTAGAGAGAGTGGTTCTAAACCTGTGAAACACAGTCCTGTTCATATTTTCTCCATTCTGGTTCTAGTTCTTTTAAGCATGGCAGCACATTTTAAGGCACAAGACCGCACTTCAAGCTGGTCTGATAAGGAGACCAAAATCATAAGCTACCTTCTAAAGGGGTAATATCTGGAAAAGATCAAGGTCTGTCCTATAGGCAGTGATTGGAAATAATATCTGGCAGGAGTTGGGTGAACACCTGGAAACTCTGACAGAGATCACCCACTCCAGCCAAAAAGCATAGGTCAGACCTGCTGGCTGAGTGAGTAGACCAGGTAGATCGAAGAAGGCTAGAGTTCTGTAGCAAGTATAAATTTTTTTTTTTTTTTTTTTTGTGGGAGGGGGTCATATTTAATATGCGATAAAAACACCTTTAAAATATAACAATGTTGCATAACTGAAGATATTTGCTACATTAAACATGTACCTCCGGAAAAATTTAGAGACTACCACAAGCAATGCGTAATATTTTTAAAAAACATTCTACCAAAACTGTACTTGTGTTTATAAATGACAGTAAAGGGAAGAGTAGCAAAGTATGAGAATTCAGATAGTAATATGTATTTGAACAAATACATAGTAAGCAAATACTGCAATGAATGCAATGTGTTAGCAATAATAAGTGTATATTCATATGTTAATGTGAAAATGTGAAAAAAGTAAAATACAAGAATTTATTCTCATCTTTACAGCTGTAGTGAAGATCTTCTATACAAGGAGACAGCAAGAGAAGTACTTAGAAAGACTTGCTAAGTCCACTAGTAAGCCTGAATAAAATACTGTTGTGTGTTTTTACTGATTTTATTTATATATATATATATATATATATATATACACACACACACACACACACACACACACACACACACACACACACACACACATATATATATATATATATATATATATATATATATATATATGTGTGTGTGTCCTAGTTGGTTCACTGAATTTATATTTAACTGAATTCCAAATAACCAAGACCACTGTGTGGAAAGAACAATATGGTGAACACTGACTATTTTGAAGTTCATTTCAGTAAAATGGTGAGTATAAAGCAACTTCTTTTGACAACATTATAACAGTTCAATGGAGATTGCACTACAGTTAAGATTGGGAAATCCACCCTTATTGTCACTGTAGTTCATTCTCGGAGTTAGTATATATAATTTGCAGGGGGTGTGGGGGGTGCAGGGGGGCTTGCCTCACCAGTAAAAACATTAGGAAATGTTTCTTTTTGGTGTTTAATTGTGAGTGGGTGTGTTTTTGATGTGTTGTGGTTCGTTATTGTCAGTGCTCGGCATATTGTTCTTTCGGCACAGTGGTCTCAGTTATTTATAGTTTGCTTAAATGTAAATTTGGTGCAGCAACTAGGACCCATAGATATATATATATATATATATATATATATATATATATATATATATATATATGGGGTCTACTTCAAATCATCAAACCTAACATGATGATCAAAGACCCGATCATTGAAGTTCTGCAACATCGAGCGGTCTGAATGGAGATCACTGTACACCATGGAATGAGGAATTTACTGTTTTGCTCACTGTAGTACAATCTTGGAGTTAGTATATTTAAGTAGCAGGGGATGGTGGGGGTGAAATGTAAATGAAGACTCACTTGCTAGTTAAATTTTTTTCATTTCATTTTCAGTGTTGCAAAACTCAGATGATCTGGTCTTCGATAGGGTCGATGTTCTGCAACTTCGATGATTTGAAGTAGACCCATATATGCACACACACACACACACACACACACACACACACACACACACACACACACACACACACACACACACATACACATATGTGTGTTTTATATATATATATATATATATATATATATATATATATATATATAAACAAATGGGTAAGAAGGACACACAGACAAACCATTCAAAAAAAAAACTGCAAGAAAAACCTAGCCAAGCTAGAGTTTTCACTGTGTGGTATCTTAAACTTTGTGTAGTGGAGGCCCATGGGATATATGCAAATGATCCATTAAGGACATCAAGTGTTTCAGCTACATGGCTTCTGAATGTCCATGACTTCTTTTACTTTTTAACTCTCTATGGTTACGTGCAGACCAATAAAACCAAACCCCACTAGCTGTGGACATGCATGTTTTAGCCTTTTTATTGACCTCATCAGCACTTCCCATACAGTTACAAAAAAGTCCACATAAGCACTTCCCTTACATTTTGTTTTATTTCTGTTTTTATTTCAGGTAAGATTTATGAAAATACAAAAATGAAATGTTTTAAATTAAGAAATTAAAAAATGTGAAACATGGTGTGTAAATTTACTGAGTGTATTTTTCCACCCTCCTTTTTTCTCTGTTTTTGTTATTTGAATTATGCCTTTCATTTTCCTTTTTTTAGTGTATATTATTTTCTCTCCAGTTTATGGTATTTTTCTACAGATTCAAAATCCCTTGGAGTGACCCAGGCACATACCACCCAGGTTAGGATTGCTCACTTTATGCCTGTTCTGGAATGTCCTTGCAGGGTTGGGGCAGTGACACCAGCCCTGCAAGCACCCTGATGCTTGGCGGCCTGGCAATCCTCACTGCACTGAGGTTAAGGGACTTGGCTGAGGGCATGTTGGAAGTGATAGTTGATTGGTGGATTTAGCCAGTAGAGGCTTTGCTTTAATGTGCTGAAGATGCACTCCCACCTGGTGCTAATCACCATACCACTACAGCCACCTACCACCCTCAACATCATGGTCCTCCACTTCCTCACTATCCGACAGTGGAAATGTTTAAGGAAGTATAAGCAGAGTCTACTGCATACGTGATGTGGATTCTGGCTCCAATTAGACAACTAACTGTTATATTCTCGTCGCCCAACTTGGTGAGTGAGGCATCTGTGTGACATACAATAGAGTCCCCGATGATGAGAGTGTTAGGTAAAGTGTGTGCTTGCCTTATGGGCTTTGCACCTGGGGTACCATTAGGTACAGTTTATGTCAGATGTTTGGTGTTGCTTTTGCTGTGGGCTTTAGTGATTGCTGAGGAGCAGTGCTGCCATTAGGTGGCTTTGGATATCTTTGAACAGATTTGGTAAGGTTTCTTTTAAGTGACTCTGCATAAGACAATTTGTGTGTATGTGGTGAGCTGTATGTGTCAGGGCTGTAGTGTGGGTATTCCTGACAACCTAATTTGCATGCACGATTTTTGCCACCAAGGAAGTTGTTTATTTACATCTCTTGTATTCCGTGTTGTTTTCTTTAATTATTAACTGGCTGTCTGCAACATTGCCTTAGTATGCTAAAAATCTACCAAGCTGACTACAGAAACATTGGGAAATTCTATATCTATGCTGTCTGCTCCTGTTCTAGAGTTGGCTGTTTAGGATTAAGGTTTGGGTTTTAACAGGGGTCTCCTAGGGTTAAGGGCAGGATGTTATATAATGCTAGGATATGGTAGTCCTATTCAGTGCTCAAGCTAGCTGCTCTAAGATTATTTCTGCACAATGCCACACTGTTTAACAAGTTTTGGCTTTAATCCTAACTTTATAGATAAATATTACTGTCTAGTGCATTTCTAACTACCATGGCCAGGTGGAAAGCTCCCCACAGAGAAAGAACAATTGTAAACTGACTCCTATACCTCTAGCCAATAAATAACCACACTTTGAGATTCCTGCAGTGCTTCCCAACTCAGAGAGGCCATGTGAACACCTTCTGCCACAAGATGTCTGACCCTCAAATTTCTTAATGTAAAAGCACAGCAAAAGCAGCTGTCAAGTGCTAATTAAACAACAAACAAGTCCCTGGCTAATCCTTCTAAAAAGTGATTTTGAGGAACATAGACCAGAATAGCTGACAAACGCAGAAATTACTATTTTTTCCTCAAAATTAAATAAATGATTTAAAAAATGCTCAAAAATAGAAGTGATCACTGTATAACATGAGTACAAGTGGAGTTAGTCTAGAAAATATTCTTGTCTTAGCTTGGATGGCTCTGGATGCGTTGTAGAATTCTATGTAAGTGAACCCCTGTCTATGTGTCATTGTGTTTTTTCTTCTGTGTGCTCTGGTTTCCTTCTACATCCCAAAGATGCGAGGTCAGTAATTTGGTGACCCCCCCTCCCCACCTGATTGACTGTAGGTACTTACACGTGTGAGTGAGTGTGCATAAACATCTTGCAATGGTTTGCTGAAATCTGCCTCTGTGTGATTCGTCTAGCTGTTGTGAAGGAGCACTACTGGCATTTACAGTATATATACTGTGTTAGCAAGAGGCATTAGAAGGCAAAAGTGAAAATAATTAAATATAAACATTTGTCAGTCTTGAAAGAACATGGAGGAGCTGTAAATCATATGTCTAATTGCAGCACATGATGCTCAGTAACAAAAGAAGACTCAGATTTGGTCAAATTAACATCAATAGCTTCTTCAAACATAGTTTGTACTGTAAATAAAATAGCTGTATGTAAAATAAACAAGCACTTTTACTGATGTTGTTCTACTTACTTTATTCACATTATTATTAATTTATTATTTTAGTCAGAACATAAATCAATAGCTTTTTATATGTACACATTAGTGGCATATTTTAAGGCATTGAATTAACCCATCATATCAAATAGTATATATTTTGTCCTTCAATAAAATTATTCTAAACTTTTATACGAATATAAAATCATGCATTGTACCTTAAAAATAAAACTATATTTATGTGCATTCTTTAAATGAATTAATTAAATGAATTCTTATTTTATCAGAGAAACAAAAATAACTTAGGAATATTTTCATGAAAGTGCAGACATGTAACCAATTTAATCTACCCATCAGTTTTGGCAGCTGTCAAGATACTACATTTGACAAATTCCACTTGCATTTTATATATGAAAAATGTGTGATATGTCTATTTGCTTGAGATAATATTTTAATTTCAAGTAAGTCTAACTATTCCAGTCAGAGTATGTTACTGAAGCTGTTTAAGTGCTGGTAAGCTGACACTTCTTCCGACTGTAAGGACTGAAGATGTATCCTTCTGGGCAGGAACATCTGTAGCTTCCTGTAGTATTGATGCAGTCATGGGAGCATCCTCCATTTCGATTTGTGCATTCATTAAGATCTATGGTTGAAAAGATGCAAATTAGTACAACTTTTGCAATGTTTGTTTTTCTTTTTGTGTGTTTTCATACAAAAATAAGGTGTGCATAAATTTTTACAGTTATACCCACATGCTGAATTCTGTACGTCATACAAAATGGTGAAATAATTCCAAACTCCAGTTATGTAAAACTTAATTTATTTCCAAATCGATATGAGTGGGTTGGATGGATTCTGTGATCTCACAACTGAAAGTGATTTCCTGTTGATGGACTTGTTCACTGACAAGATTGCACCTCTAAGTTTTGAATTGATAAGTATACATTTGATGAGAATAAGGAAGCCATATACATTAAGCAACAAGATTGCACAGATTTGTTGCACTGCTCTAGGGCTTGGATAGTGATTCCTGAACAACAAATAACCAGCATGCAGCCAGGTGAGAATGAACCTTTATTTACAGCAGAAACATGTCATAAAACCCAAATCAGTTGCAAAAGCTTCATCAATGGTAACAGTCATCATTAAAGCACAGCCACTCTAATAAAGAATAGTATCTCATGTAAATTAACATAATCTTAATAATAAAATAATTAATAAATTATTAATAAATTAATAAAACCCAACATGGCTAAATACAATATTTACAATTGGCCTGAAAATTAATTATTATATTGACAATCTAGACAGAGTAACATCAATTAATGAAGATCATTTGTTCCTTTTTCCTTTCATCCCTATGAAGAGTTTAAGTTCAAGTTTAGTGTCTCAATACGAGACAGTATTTTTTCCCATGGACTCTTGTTCCACTGTCTTGGTGCTAGTCTTAGTTCTTTTACTCTGGTTTCTATCAACGCAGATTCTTTCAATAGTGACAGAAATTCTTTAAATGATGGTTCCAGATTTGACTTCCATTTTCTGGTAATACATTTTCTAGCATTTGCTAATATGTTCCATAGTAAGTAAAGACTGCTATTATTTAATTCTAGATTTTCATTAAAATTTAACAAAATTAAAGACCTGCTTACTACAAATGTATCTGAAAATATGGTTTGTATAAAATTGCTGACATCTCCCCAAATTTTTTTAACTTTAATAGAGTCATGCAATACATGTATCCAATCTGCTTTACCACTTTGTAAACATCTCCAACATGCAACATTATTAGAAGTACTACAATTTTTAAATCTATTTGGAGTGTAAAAAGATCTATGCAGGAATTTCCATGTGTAAATTCTCCAAAAGTGCATGTTGGATATCAATTTAATAGAATTTAGTATTTTGATTTTATTTTTCAGGGATACATTTATTGAATGTCCTTTTGTAATATGATTCCAACATTTTTGGTTGATTTTAACTCTATAGTTTATTAAAATTTTATATAAATTTGATGTTAAGTTTTCCTAATTTTGATTATTATATACTAATTCATATAAATGAGTTATAAATGCAGGTCTATCTCTAAAAGAAGAATTGTTAATTATTCTGCATAGATCTTGCGAATATAGTAATACACTTTGTAATAAAACCCAGTCTGATGCAGAAAGGTTATATGTTTTTATTATATGTTGACTATCCATAACCTTATGTTCATTAATGCATTGTTGCCAGCAAATTAATCGTTTCTTTTCCCAAGAAATGAAAACTGTCCTATGCATTTTGTTTTGGAAATTTCTTGTTACATTGAAAGGATATAAAAGTTCTAGCCATAACTTTATATCTGTATTAGAAATTACAAATCTTCTAAATGAATTATACATGTCATTTAAGTATTTTAGATTAGTATGTTTTGTTAGATTATATTGAATGCTAGTGCATAGGATATGCCATGGCTTATTAATATGATTATCTATCATTAAATTTTTATAATGGTATTTTCATTTGAATAAATAGTGTGAAGAGATTTCCAGTTAGAAGTGTTGCACGGATCTATCCAATTTATAATTATTTTAAAAACGGAAGCTCTAATATAAGTTTCAAGATCTGGAAAATTGATTCCTCCTAGTTTCCAGGGTCTAGTGTGGTGTGTAAAAGCTATTCTATTTTCTCCTATATTTCTTGATCTATCTAAGGCATTTGACATGGTATCGCACAAAATGCTACTCTCCACTCTTAATAATCTCTCTTTCTCCCAATCTGCCACCAACTGGTTCCAAAGCTATCTGACTGGCCAACAACAATCTGTCATCTGGAAAGATTCCCAATCATCTTTTCTTCCCATTTCTCTGGGAGTCCCCCAAGGCTCCATCCTTGATCCTCTACTATTTTCCCTGTTCACCAGCAATCTATTTACCTCCACTAAGCATGCTTCCCTCATACAATATGCAGAGGACTCCACCCTCATCTGCTGTGGCCCCACTCTACCTGAACTTCTAAATATCACTCTGTAGAAAGCTGGTTTTTCAATTCCCATCTTCTTCTTAATCCTAAGAAGACCAATCTCCTTATCTTCCAACCCTCCAAATCCAACCAAACTGTCACCCACTCAAAATCCATGCCAAAGACAATACCATCATTTCCCCTTCAGATCAGACCAAACTTATTGGTGTGGAGATTGACAACAAACTCACATGTAATGTCCATATATCTCTTATCTCAAAAAAGTACACAAAAAACTTGGGGCACTTCATAGAAATAAACTATACCTAACCAAGGCAGCTAAAACCTCTATTACCTATTTCCAACTCATATCCGCCTTGCTCTATGCATCATCCATGTTTACAAACCTTAGACAGACCGACTTATACAGGCTTGAAACTTGCTATAATAAGATAGCAAAATTTGCAACTGGTGCATCCTACCGTAGCCATCACTGCCACTCATTAAGGGAACTTGACTGACTTGAACTTCCACAACTTCTTCACCTAAACCAACTTTCTTTTGCCCACAAACTAATAAATCATCCTCATAAATTCCCATCACTTAAGCACCTACTACAAACATGCTGCTCCTCTGGATCCCTATGTTTCTACAGCAAAAATATTCTTCTAGTCACTAAACCCAACAATTCCACAGGTGAAACTATATTTTCTTATGCCATACCCAAACTTTGGAATAACCTTCCCCACTGTATAATTTCCTTACCATCTATCTATCAGTTCAAGACTGCACTCAAGTCTTATCTAAAATTACACTGGCTCTGCCCATGCCCCTTTCCTGACTAAAAAAATCCTCATTCTCCAAATATTTTAAACTGTCTTAGCTATATGCTACAGTGCATTTGAGATCTAAGTTCTGACTCTACCATGTTATTACAATAAGTTCTATTTCTCTTACCCCATCAAACTTTACATAATCTATTCCTGTTTTATTGTAAGTATATTAATATTTGTTATTATTGTATCATATGTCTTAATTGTATATTATTATTTGTATATTTTTATTGCTCTGTAAGTTACTGTTTGTCATGATCACTACTGTAACACTATTTGCATACTTGGAGCCCCCCCCCCCCCGGGCTTCCGCTGAAAAAGGACCTGTGTCCAGTCGGAATTTCCTGGTAAACAAATGTAAACAAATAAATAATACATACATTTTGCATTTAAAGAGACCAGCTTAGCCAAAGCACCAGTATTTCCCGTTCAACTAAAAATAAAAATTAAAACAAAATAAAAATCTAAATGAGCTAACAAAAATACAGATTAGTAAAAATAACAACAAGGTTCTAAAGTATCCACTGAGTGGAATATATGCACTTGATATATGCATAGGGTGTAAACAAATTCACTTCCATATTGATCTAGCTATAACACATTCAGCATTGTTCATTTAATCCAGGATTAAGCTATGTTCCAGTATTTACAAGTCAGAATTTTTCACCCCGATCTAAAAAAGTCTCAAACTAAAAGTCCACTATGGATACTTGCAACCGTGTCTAGCCCAATAAATTCAACATGACTCATTTAATAAGATACATCATTATATACTTTTTATATTCATACTGAAGATTCTGTCATACTGAAACCAGTTTGTGTCTTCTCTTTTGGGATCATAGTACTGGTGATGCACATTCTGGAACGTATTCTGGATCTTTTGACATTATTACATTTTGCGAATTTGTTGACTTTTGGAATCTTGCACCCATTTTCATCCTTTTATCTGCATTTCATGCTAAGATGATTAACCCTACGAATCTACAGAGTTTTACAGCTGATCTATCTGAGGATAAGAATGATACAACATTTAAATTCAGCAGTGATCTGGGAAGAGATAATGGCATCTACATCTGTGAAAGGAGCAGTGGGAGGGATGGCAAATGTCTAAGAAATTATTTTTGATAGTATAGCATCTAATATTACTGAATGCTTATCTTACAGATGGCATTGTACTATGATGATTATGATTTTACACAGAGCCAGGTATTGCTAACAGTGATGAGGTATTTTAAATAAATTGAGAACTATTCAAAAAGTGGCATCTACATAGGTCTTAGAAACATTGCTGTGATATTATGAGTAACATTTACTAATAATGGGAACTTTATTAATGAAAATCCTTCTTTAAAGAAATATTTTTCTTCACATACTTCATTTGAAGATTTAAAGGGACAGTGTTTGCATGATATAGGCTTGCTTGTGGCTGAACTTGAAAGTAAAATAGAGAATGAAAAAAATATATAAAAGAGAGAAAAAATGACTATATGAGTTATTTGGCTTTTACATGGTGAAAAAAGAAGCATTATGCTCATTTTGAAAATTGTAATATTTCTCAGCCTAACAGACTAATATTTAAAATAAATTGTAATAATTACATCTTAACGAAATCTTTCCGCGTCTCTAACATGAGACCCAATTCCAATTATTCTGATTTTTCATTGGTGACAGATATAGAGGGCAACTTTGCTGATGATTTACCATTTAAAAAAGATTAAATAATCTCTTTAACAGAGGAGAGGAAGCATGCAACTAGAGGAAAGGACATTTAGCCAAATTTCTGAAAGCAACATAATCTCTGATAGGCAATAATCTTAGTTGTACATTTATCTGATTTTGCTTTAATATTTACTGTGGTAAGTACACAAAGGTTTTAATTTTTTATATCTTTTTGAACAAAGTGTAT
>NC_056736.1:409587243-409607243 GCF_019279795.1 Protopterus annectens | reverse complement strand
CTCATCCCTCATTAGACCCATTATAGAATACAACGCCCCATTTGGTATGTACCTCTCAAGACATCTGCAACAACTGGAAAGGCCTCAGAAATACCTCACTAAAAGAATCACAGGCCTAAAGCAGATGCCCTACGCTGACTGCCTTAAAAAACTCCAGCTATACTCTGTCGCATATCGTCTACTCAGAGGCGATCTCTGCTTAACAAACAAGGCCATGTCAAACCCAGAGCTGTTGGACATGCTACACTTAAAGAAATCCCAATCCCTCAGAGCTACACGCTCCAGGGATCTAAACCTTGTCATCACAATAAACAAAACATGCTGGAGGGATAGGTTCCTGACCCAGAGACTCCCCAGACTCTGGAATAGATTGCCCATACATGTCAAGCAGAGTGCCTCTTTGGACTTCTTCAAGAGGAACCTTGATGATTGGATGGGAGAAAACAAATTCACCCCAGGGATCACGTCAGTTGCCCTGCTAGACAGGGGTCCAGGAAAGTAAATAATGTGGGAAGAAATAGCCAGGGAATTGTTATGGCTAGGCTTGTATAGGCCCTAGGGCTGATAGCCTAGTACCAACCTATGAACCTATGAACCTATAAAAATATATGTAAAACTAAATATTTTGCATTGGTAAACACACTTAGAACATTTGAAGTTAGGACATTAATGGCAAGAAGCAGTAAATGGGTTATATTTATGGTTATATGTTCTTGCTCTTCATTTTATATAGAACAAACTTATAAACATTTCAAGCAGAAAACTTTATTACACATTGGTGGTATTATGTGTAAAAGAAAACATAGTCCACTCTGAAAACATATGCTTAGATATATATATATATATATATATATATATATATATATATATATATATATATATATTCATGCATACATATACACACTTCGGCTCTTTTTACTTTTGTTGGAAAATACAGGTTAACAGTGGAAGGTCTATATAAGAATGAATGGCATAAATATTTAGAAAACAAAGAGAAGTTTTTTATATTAACATTGGGAGCATTACATATGCTGGGCTTGAATTAAATTATTTAATATCTGTCCAAAACCTGTTAGTATCTCAGTTGAGCCCCACTATATGCCAACAAAGTTTTACTTATAGGTTCATAGGTAGTTACTAGGCTATTGGCCCTAGGGCCTATATAAGCCTAGCCAAAAAGGTACCCTGGCTTTCACCACCCCAGAAAATTATTTTCCTGTGCCCTTGTCAAGCAGAGCCACAGAAGTGATCTCTGGGGTGAATTTCCTATCTAATCATCAAGATTTTTTCTTGTTAGATTAGGTTCATAGATTAGTACTAGGCTAATTGCTCTTGTGAGTCATTTTAAACCTAACCATTTATCCTTGTGAGACTCAAACTCTGCACCTTGTGTTTGTAAGGCAAACACCTTAACCATTAGGCCACCCTCCTAACTTATAAACTGAAAGGTACTTTAAGATAGATTTGTAATGTCAACAGAATTATATGTTATGACTGTCTTACTGTAAGGGTCTATATTATAACAACGAATGATCAAATGATCAAACGTTGTTATATCAAACTCAAAAGTTCGAATTCAGAAAACATCGAACAACTAGAACAGCAATTTTTTTCCCAGGGAAAAAAAATCGCTGTTCCCAAAAAAAAAAAGAAAACAAGAAACTACAAATTGTTACCTATGTGTGAATGTAATCAAGGGTAATAAAAGTTTAAAGTCAATCAAGCAGGTGAAGATAAAATTCATACAAACCCTAAACAAGTAAGTAAAATAAAGATCAAAGGCAAGAAAGTAGCTCAGAGTCACCTAAGCCAATGCAGTATACATTTAATATTGAATGTTTCATTAACCCCAGGGAAAAAAATCAGCATTGAGAAGTAACTGCCGCTTCAGTTCATGTACCTCTAAATGTATCACTAGATCATAGAAAAAGTACAGTTTTGTACCTACCATAAATGTAGATGTTCGAGTGCCAATACAGCTGCAGTAATCACAGATGGGTTTTCAGCCGTCAGGCGGTCCCTCGGTCGGCCGAATTCCAAAGTCTTGGTCCGGCGTCGGTTGTCGTCGCTTACTCTTCTGACGTGAGGAAGGCCAGAGTATATAAGACACAGCTGACGCCATGTTCTTCAGTCTTTCTTGCCCCAGATGTCAGGTGCCCCCAAAAGGAAGGCAATACATAAATAAGTCTTATCCACATATGCAAGCAATGAAATGTAATGCAAAATCAGTGTAAGCAAGCAAATAAAACATAGCAGGATAACCCAGTCAGGAGGTATGAAGAGGTTGTTAGGCCCCATGTCCTTACCAAGTGGGGAAGGAGGGAGGGAAACCTGTACTGCAGCTGTATTAGCACTCGAACATCTACATTTATGGTAGGTACAAAACTGTACTATGTTCATCGTGCATACAGCTGCAGTAATCACAGATGGGTAGAGTCCCAAAGCTATGCATAGGGTGGTAGGTACTATGAGGAACTGGGTTGAGCCAGAATGCCCTGCAAAACAGCAGTGGCAAAGCCTGCTCTTGTTCTGGAATATAAGGGCAGGTGGTAGTGTTTTGTGAAGGTATGTACAGAACTCCAAGTGGCTGCCTCCAAAATATCCTTAGTAGGCACACCTCTGAGGAAGGCTGTAGAGGTGGCTGTGGCCCTGGTGGAGTGAGATCTGATACCAGTAGGGACAGATTTCCCATGATAGGAGTAACAAAATCGTATGCAGTGGCCAATCCACTTGGAAATGGTCTGTTTGGTAACTGGTTTCCCTTGAGCCCCTAGGGCATAGGACACAAAAAGTTGTTCTGATTTCCTGAAGGACTTTGTTCTGTCCAAATAGTAACGTAGCTGCCTATGGATGTCTAAAGAGTGAAGCAGCCTTTCCCCTTTGTTTTGAGGGTTAGGATAAAAGGTAGGTAGGTGTATGGCTTGGTTTAAGGCTACCCTGGATACCACTTTTGGCATAAAAGATGGGTTAGTACGAAGGGAAACCCTATCCTGATGGAAGATGAGGAAGGGCTGCACCGCCATGAGGGCCTGTAGTTCAGAAACCCTACGAGCTGAAGTGATGGCCAGAAGGAAAGCTGTTTTCCAGGACAAATATTGCAGATCTGTTGAGGCAGCAGGTTCAAAGGGAGGCAATGTTAATTTTTCTAGTATGTAATTAATTTCCAGGAAGTGGAATTAATTCCCAGGCTGGTATTGGTTGCTTCCTTAGAGGTCTTATATTCTTAGCCCCTCTGAGGAACTGCCGTAAGAGTGGGTGAGAGAATAAAGGAGGATCTGTGTTGAATTCTGCAGAAATGGCTGAGGCATGTATTTTAATGGAAGAAAATGAAAGTCCACTGTTCGGTAGTTCAGCTAGGTACTGTAAAACCTGAGGCAAGTTCAATTTTCTAGGGTCCTGGCCTCTTTTCGCATTCCAACAGCAAAACCGCTTCCATTTTGCGGAGTAAGCTTTTCTAGTAGATGGCCTTCTGGCCTCCAAAATCACATCCTGCACCTCCTTGGAGAGAAGGGTCTGTTGTGGTGTTAAGGAATTTTCCATGCAGCGAGGTTGAGTGTTTTCAGCTGACTGTGAAGGGTTTTGTAGCTGTTCTGAGTCAGCAGAAGAGGTATTAGAGGCAGGGACCAGGGAGGAGAATGTGTTAGGCTCCTCAGGAGTGGATACCAGTGTTGCCTTGGCCAATCTGGAGCAATCAGTATCATCCTCGGTTTGTCTGTTCTTGCTTTCAAAAGCACCTTGGGCAGAAGAGGCAGAGGTGGGAATGCATAAACTGTCCATGCTGTCCAACTGAATGAAAGGGTGTCCACTTTACAGGCCTTTGGATGGAAGGTCCTTGAACAAAACTTTTTCAATTGATGGTTCCTGTGGGAGGCAAAAAGATCTATGTCTGGCCTCCCCCACGCTTGGATTATCTCCGTAAACACCTGAGGATGTAACTTCCATTCGTGTGGATCTGTCATATTCCTGCTCAGAGTGTCTGCCAGTGTGTTTTCCAGTCCTGGCAAGTACTGTGCTTGAAGTTCAATTTGTCTTTCCAGAGCCAAGTTCCAAAGAGTCATGGCTAGTCTGCACAAGGGGTATGAATGTGTTCCTCCTTGTTTGTTTATGTACCACATTACTGTGGTGTTGTCTGTTCTTATCAGTAATTGTCCTGGATGCAGGAAGTCCTTGAAAGCTGTAATTGCATTTATTACTGTTAGCATTTCTTTTTGATTGATGTGAAGGTGCTTTTCCTTTTGGGACCATCTGCCCTGAATGCACCTGTCCTTCATGTGCCCCAGGCGTAATCTGAGGCGCCTGTGGTTATGACTTGTTTTGCTTGAGGCTTGCAGAATGGAAGGCCTGTGTTTACTTGACATGCTTGGGCCCACCATAGAAATTCCTTTTGCAGACATGGAATTATTGGTATAATTGCTTCCAAACTGTGACTGTGTTGAGACCATAGATTTTTTAGGTACCATTGAAGTTTCCTCATATGCAGCTTTGCACATGGGATTAGAAGAATGCAAGATGCCATGAATCCCAGAGCCTGCAGGATTTTCCTTGCAGTAAGCCTGGTACTTTTTGCTAGTGTTTTGAAGTACTGAGATAGTTGCCCTTGTTTTTCTGGCATAAGATATGCCATCTGGGTGTTTGTGTCCAAGCTGGCACCCAGGAAGGTTATTTTCTGAGATGGTGTTAGCCTTGATTTCTCCTTGTTGATGGTGTATCCCAGAGAAAGCAGTAACCGTGTCACATATGCCAGATGTTCCAGTAGTATGTGTTTGCTGTCCGCTTGGATCAGGCAGTCGTCCAGATAAGGGTAAATTTGTATCCCTTGAAGTCTGCAATAGGCAATCACTGATGCCAGGCACTTTGTGAATACTCTGGGCGCAGTAGATAAGCCAAAGGGCAATGCAGAGAATTGATAGTGGATTGAACCTGCAAGAAATCTGAGGTATCTTCTGCAGCTTTGTCTGATTGGGACATGCAGGTATGCCTCCTTGAGGTCCAATGTTACCAGCCAAAACTCCTTGCCCAGCATGGGAAGAAGTTGCTGTAATGTGAGCATCTTGAATTTTGGTACGAGTAGAAATGTGTTTAGGATGGATAAGTCCAGAATGGGTCTCCAGTCGGTTCCTTTCTTGGTACCAGAAAGAGTCTTGAATAAAAACCTTGACCTTGTTGGTGCGTAGGTACCTTTTGTATAGCTCTCATGTTTAGGAGCTTTGAAATTTTCAGTTGTGCCTCTGCCCTTTGATTTTGTGGCAGGTTTGGCATGCCTCTCATTTTTGGAAGAGTGTGAAATTGAAATTTGTAGCCTCTGTTTATAATGTCCAGAATCCATTTGTCTGTTGTGACAATATGCCAATTGTTTGCAAATAATGCTAGTTTCCCTCCCAAAGGTGCTGTCAGCTGAGACTTGCTTGGCATGGAAATGAGGGAGTCATTGGGTTTGCTTCCTGTATTGTTGTGCACTGTCTTCACCACCTCTTGGTGCTGGAGATTGCCATTGTCTGCCTCTATGTGATCCTTGTGATTGCCCTCTGCCCCTTGTGCATCTGTATCTACCTCTTTGGGGCTTGTCAGTGGCTGGAAAGGACCAGTTTTTTGAAGGCCAATTCCTGCTAAAACGTGGTGGCTGGACCTGTAAGAAAGCTTTGACAGTTTGCATAGATTTGGCCTTTTCTTCCATTTTTCATAGTATATCCTCAGCATTAATACCAAAAAGTACATCCTTTTGTAAAGGAGCATCAAGAAGTTTAGCTTTAACATGATCAGGCAAATTTTGTTCCCTAAGCCAGGCATGTCTGCGAATGACTGATCCTGTAGCAGCCGCTCTACTGGAGGCCTCTAGGGCATCATAACCACATTGTAAGGTGTGTTTACCCACTTGCTCCGCACTATGCATCATATCCTGTAACTCTTTTAAATCTGTTTTTTCAGGTTGAGACATTTTGTTTTTTAATTGTGATAGCAGGAACTGTTGATATTTAATCATATGAAACTGACAGTTTAAGGCCCTCATGGCTAGGGTGGCCGAGGTGTATACATTCTTACCCCACCTTTCTAGAGATCTAGATTCCCTTTCTGCAGGAAGTGGATTCTTGGCAGTGGAGGCCTTTAATCCCTTAGGGCCATGTGAAATGGTTTCAGGGTCAGCATTATGGCCTTTGTAGAGAAATTGGTGAGAGCTGGGTACTCTGTAATATCTATCAGGCTTTACAGGTGCAGGAGGCAGAGAATCAGGGTTAAGACAAGCCTCCGAATAGACATCATCCAGTACCTCCAAAACAGGGGGTATAGCCAGAGGTCTGTGCTGAGGTAACCAAAGAAATTCCCTAAGTCTTTTCTTGGAATCTGAAAAGTCTTGGCCTTCCCAATGGAAGTGTTCCCTCAAGGTGTGCAAGGTTTCCCCAAAAGAAAAATCCTCAGGGGGGGATACAGAAGGAATGGACTGTTCTGCATCCGAATCCTCAAAAGGGGAGTAAGAGTGTTCCTCTGCATCAGAGTGTTCTGATAAAATGGATCCCTGATCAGAAGAGGGGGATTCTTCCTCCACTCTGGGTCTCTTGTCAGGAGGGGTCTGAGAACCTCTGATAAGAGTTATTAGATCCTCAGCCATTTTAAGCATCTGTTTCTTAGGCATGGGTCCAGGAGATGGGCCTTGAGCAGCAGGCCTAGTGTGATGCCTGGCTGCTTTGGATTTAGTAAAGGCCTTAATAGAAAAAGAAGATGAAGGCCTAAATACACCATGGGTGGAGGTGGACCTGTCCACATTAGTAGGCTCGACATAAGCCGGGGCTTCGGTTGTAGTCTGGGAAAGGGCCGAGGACCCAGCGGTCTCGGGTACAGAAGACACCGCCAAAGGAGTGTCGTCGGTAGTCAGGGACTGCAAAGGCGTCTCGCTGAGAACTGGACCACGTGTAGCCTGTTTCGGCGTGGTGTCAGCGGAGACCGCGGGCCTCGTGTGTCGGTCCTTTTCCTTGCGTTTTTTGGGTAAAACGGTAGTCGGAGTGTCTGATGACATTTTATAGTCAAAAGCTTTACCAAAATAGTGTTGGGCGAACTCCGCCCGACGCTTGATAGTGCGTTTATTGAAGGTAGCGCAAAAGCGACAGCCCGAGACGTCGTGGTCTGGGCCCAAACAAGGTATACAAAGGGAATGGAAATCCTTATGCAGTATTTGCTTCCCACAAGAAATACAATCATTAACTTTTTCTGACATCGGTCTGAGGCAAGAAAAGTTTCAACGGGTACTTAGCTTTAATGAAGACTTCGGTTCCAAATATTTTCGTAATTCAGGAGCTGGCCGACCGGCACTTGCGAACTGCTTCTGCTTTGGGCACCGTGCGGCAAAAAAGACTGGAGAACATGGCGTCGGCTGTGTCTTATATACTCTGGCCTTCCTGACGTCAGAAGAGTAAGCGACGACAACCGACGCCGGACCAAGACTTTGGAATTCGGCCGACCGAGGGACCGCCTGACGGCTGAAAACCCATCTGTGATTACTGCAGCTGTATGCACGATGAACATCATCAACCTGTTCTAACACTATGAATTTAAATTTTCTGAGCTCTGTGCAGTACAAACTGTGTTTACTCAATGCAATTTTGAAGTCCTTGTTGTGGATAGCGGAACAATGTTCTTTTATTCTGTTGGAAAGTTTCTGAGAAGGTTTACAACTGTAGAAACTACTCCCAGGTGTCACATATCCCTGCATAAATAACATTCAAGCTATGGCAATTAAAATATTTGCGGTGAATAACTGTAAAATTGCAATGTTGGAAAATAAAGTCCGCACCTTTGTGAATGTAATTGCAAACAGTACAAGAACCACAGGGGAACATGCCTGGTGTTCTGTTGGCATTTACAATTTGTTCAAGCAAAAAGGTTTATTTGAGTGTTCAAAAGAAACATTATTTTTCATTTAACCAATGTTACCTTTGTACTGTATTTTTGATATACATGTCCTTTTATATATTGTTAACTTTGTTACTGATCATGTTTGGAGCTTTTCTCCCCGGGCCTCTACTGAAAATGGACATATATCCAGTTAGACTAGCCCGGTCAACAAATGTAAAATAAAATAAATAAATAAATAAAATAAACATGTAGGGACTTTGTTCTTTTGTGAGAGAAAGCAGGTGCATCACCTAGAATTGCCGAAATATCCCTGCTGTTTCTAATAATTTCTCACTTCCTGGAAATAATGTCTTGTTCATAGGTTCATAGGTTGGTACTAGGCTATCAGCCCTAGGGCCTATACAAGCCTAGCTATAACATTTCCCTGGCTATTTTTTCCCAGGAATTTTACTTCCATGGTCCCCTGTCTAGCAGGGCGATTGACATGATCCCCGTGGTGAATTTCCTATCTCCCATCCAGTCAAAAAGGTTTCTTTTGAAGAGGGACAAAGAGGCGCTCTGCTTGACATGTATGGGCAGGGTCTATATCATAACATAGAAGTGTAAAAACTTTGAATGTTATAACATCGAACTTGAAGCATCGACAGCTAAAACCCCAAAGACTGAGAACAGCGATTTTTTTTCCCAGTGAAAAAAAAATTCACTGTTCCAGTACACAACATGAAACGCACAAACACTACAAACTATGTCTTATGTGGGGGACTTCACCCCCCCACAACCCCCTACTTAAATTTACCAACTCCAAGATTGCACAACAGTGGAGGAAATAGTAAAGCCGTGGAAACGGCCCACCAAATTCTTTCCCTGGGAAAGAATTCGATGTTCCGCGGCTTCGATATTCTCAGCTTTCGATGTTTCAGATTCGATGTTATAACATTCGAAGTTTTGACACTTTCGATGTTATGACATATGGGCAGTCTATTCCAGAGAATGGGGAGTCTCTAGGACAGGAATCTATCCCTCCAGCATGTTTTGTTCCTTGTGATGACCAGGTTTAGATCCCTGATGCACGTGGCTCTGAGGTATTGGGATTTCTTTAAGTGTAGCATGTCCAACAGCTCTGGGTTTGACATGGCCTTGTATGTTAAGCAGAGATCACCTCTGAGTAGACGATATGTGACAGAGTATACCTGGAGTTCTTTTAGATGGTCAGCATAGGGCATCTGCTTTAGGCCTGTTATTCTTTTAGTGAGGTATTTCTGTGGCCTTTCCAACTGTTGCAGATGTCTTGTGAGGTACATACCAAATGGGGCATTGTACTCTATAATGGGTCTAATGAGGGATGATCACAGTGGGAAAATGACCTCCTTTTTCCTGGATGAAAACACCTTAGTAATGAGATGTGCCACATAGAAGGATTTCCTGACTGTTGTGGCAATGTGGTTATCGAAGGTGAGACCACTGCCCACCTGGTCCCTAGATCCCTTATCACACTTTAGGTGTTTAGTGTACTGCCACTTATGTGGTAATTCATGGGTACATGTTTTTTCCCAAAGGGGATAACTATACATTTCTTGGCATTGAGCTTGAGCCCGTGGCTCTGGCACCAAGCATCTGTCTCTGTAAGGCCCTTTTGTAGAATATCCACATCATTTGGGGATTCAATAATGGCTACCAGTTTACAGTCATCTGTGAACTTTGTTAACCAGTGTCCCTTGGTGTTGGCCTGTACTTCTGAGAAGTAGATGCCAAACAAGACTGGTCCCAAGACTGAACCCTGAGGTACTCCACTTGTCACTTGTCTGGAGCTGGATTTGGAGTCAGCTACTTTTACAGTGTGGGTTCTGTCAGTAAGCCAGTTTGCGACCCATCGTGTGATGTAGGGATTAATGCCCAGCTTAGTAAGTTTATCTATGATTCCAGAGCGAGTGATGGTGTAGAAGGCCTTGGCATGGTCCATTTAGGCTGTGTGGACCATCTTACCCTCATCCATGGCTCTGGATACTTAGTCGAAGAAGTCAATAAGGTTGAGGAGGCAAGATTGGCCTTTCACAAAACCAAACTGGGTGGGGTCCAGTGTTTGAGGGTTGCCAATGTCTTTGTTTATAAGTTCCATGATAATGCGTTCTATGGCTTTGCAGATCAGGCTTGTTAGGCTGATGGGACGATAGTTCCCGGGGTCCAAGGTGGACTCCCCCCCCCCCCTTGTGGAGTGGGATAACTGTAGCTGTGCGCCAGTAATTGGGCATAAAGCCAGAGGTGAGACTATGATTAAACATGACACTTAGGTGAGGTGCCAGTTCATTCAGTAGTTCATATAGTACACAACCCGGAATGTCATCTGCTCCCATGGATGCTGTATTCTTAGCTTTGGAGAGTACTGGTTTAAGATTCAAACAAATAGGAAGTGGGAAACTAAGGGTATGTTTCAAGGTACTGCCTTGATAGGATACAGGGGCAGTTTGCTTCATTGTATTATTCTGAGTGAGTGTTTGAAAGGCTCAGTCCAAAATTGTTTGTTGGTTGGAAGTTATCTGTAAGCCATGCATAAGTATTGGTCTGAATTTGGTCCCCAGTGATTCACTAACTTCAGTGAAAATTCTATCAAGTAGAGGCTTAGCGTAATTTCTATTCATAAACAAGCTGATCAGGAGGAGACTGTCTTTGTAGAAATTATTCTCATTGTTAATAATGCAGAGATATCTAATGAATTATCCCCTTGCAATATTTCTCTTCATGAAAAAGGGGTACTGAAATCCAAAAAATTATTATGATAATCCAATACGGTACGTCTTCTTCCAGAAAATAATGGAATCCCAACACAGTTAGTGTAAAGAGTAATTTCCATGTCCAAATATTATACTACAGAGCCACAGCCTGAGATTTTAAAATTGAGAAATGGAATGCTGTAGGATAGGCAGTGAATGAAAGAGTCCAGGTCTTGCTGTGAACTTTGCCACACAAAAAATATATCATCAGCGTAATGATTGTATAGGCTGGTATGTTAAAAGCCAGGCAGATGAACAAGTGTGTTTGTCTCCCATGCACTAAGGACACGATTGGCATATGGAGGGAGCATTTTTGAGCCCATTTCCAGTCCCTTTTTCTGCTGATAAATAACTCCATTAAAGTGAAAAAAGTTGCCCTGAAGCACCTTAGAAATCAAAGCACAAACAGTGTAAATCCTATCAGCAGAAAAAGCAGACTGTTTAACCAGAAATTATCTTAAATATTCCAGTCCCTCAGTATGTGGAATGTTTGTATAGAAAGATTCATTATCTAGCATAACTAACCTCCTGTAAGCTGTAGTAGGTTGATGAAGAAATAGATAATTTAAAAATGCCCTAGATTCCTCTAAAAAGAATGGTGTGGTCTGGACTATTGAGTTCAAAAGTGGATCAGCAAATTCAGAAATGTTTTCCATTTTAGTCCTTGTTGCAGAAGAGATTGAGATCCCGTAAGCGGTGTTTATCTCACCATTGAAGTTATAAATGTGTAGTAGATCTGGCAGGATGGGGTCTGTTGAGGCTGTATAAGCATGGCAAAGGTCACCTCTCAGTAGCCTGTATGATAACATGAAGAGGGACAAGACTTTGAGATGGTCTGGGTAGTTTTCTATAATTTAAGCCCTTGATTTTCCTTGTGAAGAGACATCATGGGTGTTCTAGTTTTGACAATTGCTTAGACTAGTACATACCAAAATTAGAGGTCACAAATGAATCACATAGTTGTTATATATGCACTGAAGATATCATAATAGTGAAACTGGTTTGTGTTTTTCTTTTGCTATCGTTGTACTGGTGGTGCACATTATGGATTGTGTCTATGAATAAATTATGTAGCAGAGTTTTGTTGAGCAATGGATCTTTGTATATATGAATGTAGCATATTCTGATGAATATTTATTTTATCAAAGTGTGACTCCTCATATATTTTGGTTGATTCATGTGACATCAAATGTGCAAGGTTAGACTTTATGTGACATCATTGGGCAGTTGGGTATAAGAAGTTTCCCCTTTTCCTCCACTGTTGTACATTCTTAGTCTTGGCATATACAAGTAGTAGTGGGTGTGGAGGTGCAGCCTCCACATGACAGGGTACAGAAAGGTGTTGCCCTTTCTACATAAAAAGTTTTTTTTTTTTACTTAGATTCAATTGATTGTGCAGTTGAGTGAATCTGTTTTGTGCTTTTTTATAGCAACTTTATTAACTTCATACATTGCACTTTGAGACAGGTAAACATACGGTTATAAAGAGAAATAGAAAGCAAACCTTTTTTTTTCATTATCATGCATTATGCATACACAATTTCTTTTTTAAGTATTACTATTCACTTCAACACTGCCTAGATTGCTCAAGTCCTGCTTTTGCTGAATTTTTCCTCCTCCTTTTCCTGAACATTATTTGGCATGTTTTGAATCCACAAATTCCATTTATTTCTATGTTGTTTGCTTCTTCCCCTTTCCAAAGATCCCACCTCCAATTCCTTTATCTCCTTTACAACACTTAACAAGTCAGCTATAGTTTTGTTGTCTATCTGTGGAAAAAAACTTCTCTGAGGTCTACTTGGGGTATAAAAATATCTGTGCAGAGACTTCCATGTAAAAATCCTAAACCTTTGAGATTTTGTGGCATACCGGGGAGCCACACAGATATCCTCTCATTGTTCCTTTGTGTATTGTCTTTCCATTCACATTTTCCTGTCTTTTCTAAACTCTTCTGATTGATTCTTATAGTTAGCACACCTTATTTACTATGCCCTACTAATTATCCCTTTCTAACCACAGCTTCTGTTCTAGACCCACTAAAAACCTGAGCCAGAGTTGCTTTTTTTTCCATTTAACACTCCTGTATTCCATTCTCTCTGCCTATACTCTATCAATCCTTTGTAGGGAAGACAGTTTCCAATCCATAGTCCAAACTTCTGCTTGGTATCATCCCTTGTTATTTTCTCTCAATACTTTGGTTTCTTTGATAATTTTATCCAGTAAAATTCCATCTCCTTCTTGCCTATTTTCTATGCCTCTACTTGCTGTCATCCCTATTGGTAAAATCTCCTTTCTCCATTTCTGTGTTGGCTTAGCTCACAAAATATTTTCTGCCAGTTTGTAAATATAATATTATATATGGACATCACTGTTCTGCTTAAGGGATTGCATAAAAATTCTACCTTCTCTATATTTCATGAACTCTCATGTTTAACATAATTTCTTTCCATGTGTTATGCATATAAGCCTCAAAGTCAAGTGAGCCTAAACCACCTTGTTTTGTGGGAAGAAACACCTTATCCCACTTAACTCTTGTCCTCGTCTACTTCCAAATAAATTCCTAAAACCTTTTATTAGTTATTATCCACAACTTCTCCCCTGGTTGATAAAACATGCCTGACCTGTATATAAAACTAAAGGAACATTTCACTGCTTGTTATCCATATCCATAAACAAGAGCTTTCAGTTTCTCAGTTTTTGTATTATTTTATTTTACTTTTTACTATCTTCCTGCATATTCTTAGCTGCCATAACAGAATCCTTTTTAATCCATACACTTAAGACTTAACCTTACTGTATCCCCATAAACATGGAAATTGCTGAATCAATTATTTTGTGGGTACTTAGTTTACTGTTATAGGTTTTATTTTGTCTTTGTTGATTTTTATATCTTGAAAATAATTAAAATTGTCTCACAATGTTCTGCAACACCAAATATCTTTTCAGAATTTATCAAGTGCAAAGTAATATCATCTGCAAATAAAGCCAACTTTTCTTATTTACTATACAAATTATATCCATTTTCTATGCCAATGGCTGTAAATATAAAGCAAACAATAAAGAAGAAAGAGGACACCCATGCCTAGCTCCTCTGTTTGACACAGTATTTTCAGGGAGGAACCCTCCCACCTTAAGTCTTGACTTTAATCCTTCATGTATCCTCCTAATTAACCCTATTATTGCATCAAGGGATGCAAATGCCTCCATCACCCTATTCGTTAATTGTCTGCATCAAGACCCAGCAATAGCAACAACAGTGGTATTTTCTTACAATATGCTTCCCTCTGGATCATCAGTGATAGGATGAACTACTTAGAAACTGTGGAACTAAAATGGATTTGGAGATTAATGGCACATATAGAGCCAGGTTTAAATCAATTCATCAGTATCAAACCTGTTTTAACTGCACGTGATTAAAAGCAGCCAATGGTATATGAAATGTACAAACAGATTTGATACTGTTTTAGTATTGTTCTGAAAGATGAAATTTAATATGTATTTTTATGCATATTTTATGTAACATACCCTAAATAACATATTTGACATGTAAGTTAATTCAGATAGTTTATTACTGACCTTTTTTATATTTATTTATATATATTTTTATATATAAATTTTTTGATTTATTTTAGAGGTCTTAGATGGTTCTACTATATATCATATAATAGAATACATTTTGATAGCTTTGGTTCATGTTTAAGGAACTAATATACATGTATTTTATTTTTATTTTACCTGTTTTTGCTTCTAAACTGTTTTTAAACTGTTGTATCTTTGCACTAGATTTTAGTAAGCTTAATTGATGAATGCCTTTATTGATTAATTGAACTAGATTGATTGTTAAATAATTTGGTAGCATATAAAAGCTACTCAAAATAATGAAGTTGTGTAAACCTGAGGAAGCGTGCTTTGGATGCACGTGAAAGCGCTCGTTATCTAAATAAATCAACTTTACTTTTATTCCTACGTTGTGGTGGCTTCCATCTAACTGTTTTTCTAAGTATTCCTGGTTTTTGTCTGGAGCCTTTGAAGGGTAGCATTCTCTATTTTATTTCATTGGATCATCAGTGTTCTATTAATATTAAAATGTTTGCCTCCCTTCTTAAAACCATACAGATCCAAATCTATCAATTTTAGCAACACCTCTGTGATTATTTTAGCTAATATATAAATAAACACTTTATAATCATAGCTTCCATTTGAAATGGGTCTATATGAACTAAGCCTGATGGGGTTTACCCTTTTTGGGTAATAGAGCCACCATAACTTTTCCAAGATTCTGGTGCATCCCATACTTTTAAAATACCACTATACAAGACATTGAACAGTTGTATTAATTTCTTCCCTCCTAACTTCAAAACTTACACAAGAATACTATCTGATCCTGGAGACTTCCCTGTAGATTAATTATACATCACAATTTTATCTCTTCTTCTCCTATCTTAGTTATTAGTTTTTAAGCCTCATCTTTCTCTAACATTGACATAATTAAATCTTGCATAAAGATTTCCATTTGTGCTTTTCCTTAGTTTTTATATTGCCCTGCTTTATACAGATGTTCATAATATTTCCAAAACATCTTGAATACCTCCAAAGGATCCTTAGCTATTGTTTTTGTCAAAGGCTCCATAAATTTGGTGACAGCCCTTTTTACTTCCTGTTGCCTAAGTCATCGTTCTGAAAGTTTTTGAGCTCTGGAGTTGTTATCCAAAAAATCTGCTTAACAGAAATCTTTTTAAACTCATACATGTTATCCAAATATTCCCTTATTTTCCCCTTCGCACGCTGCAGTTGCTCCTCTTCCTGCTCTGTGAGATTATCCCCGGGATTCATGAAGCTCGGCGCAAGGCCGGCGTAAGGCCTGCGCCGGCGGTGCATGGAATAGCCGGCGCAGTAGCGCCATATACATATTAATGAGAGTGCACCGGAATCACAGACACGTGCGTAGTGTACGTGAGCGAGCCCAGGTAGGATGCGTCTGGAGGCGTGTCTAAGCCGGCATGAGGTGAGCAACCTAATGTGCTGACAGCCACAGTCCGCCCACAATAGTAATGGCAGCAGCCAGGTCCTGTGCAGAATGAAACGCACGTACAGTATGCAACATAGTCCCCGTCCCAAATTAACGGAGAAGCAAATAGAAGCCACGAAGGCATAAGTGTACCCGTCCAAGGAGCAAAGGATACGCATAAGACCGCGTTCGTCCCGCAATGCACCGTCAGTGTTTACACTCAGAGAAGGTGTACAGCCGCATGTCAGCGCCGCACCGACATAGGAGCAGCGACTAAGGTCACCACCTGTCCCACTTTGGTTGGGGCAGTCTCTCCATGGCCAGTTGTGTCCCGAAAAAACGTATTAGAAATGGCTGATGTGCTACGATTGTAGGACACAATGATATCCCGTATTTAACGTAATGGTAGCATGAATTGGTTATTTCTGTAACAGAAATACCTAAATGACACAAGAAACAGAATAAGCAAGCAAATTGCCACAACAATAAGCATATTATTTAGGCAAACAAGTGAAGTGCTATGCTATATAGTGACCGTTTGTATGTGTCGGCCTGTAAAGTCAGATGTGAGTCCCGGAAATATCCCAGATCGGAAACTGGAAAAGGTGGAAACCCCAGTAGCGACATGGGCATGGTCACCAGGGTTACCTGCTGTCCCAATGTGCCATGGACAGTCCCTGATTGGACAGTCGTGTCCCTGCAACAATCGTGAAAATGGAAAATGACCTCCGATCCCCTGCCACGCAAATTCCGCAATATACATGTAATAGTAGCATAAAACATATACATTACGATATGAAACACAGACATGGCATAAGAAAATAAATAAGGAACCCAAATGCTTACAGAATAAGCTTATAGTATGGCAAACAAGTGAAGATCTGTCAACCGCACTAGCCGTGGGTATGTGTAGTCCTGCAAATCGAAGTTTCCACATAACATGCCCCACTATGGGCACTGGAAAAGGTGCCAACCATAATGGTCACAAGCAGTAGTGAGAGTACATAGCCGGGTAGCTGTGTTCACATAACAACAGTAAGGAAGCAAGATACCTCAAACACAGGCAAACATGTGCATAGCAACATATCCCACACCCAGCAACGTCTCTGTTGCATACACTGGATGGCGTATGATGAAGTGTAATATCCAGAAGCAGAACCCATGCATTCGGATGTACTACACAATAGCCTCATTGTACATGTCAGTCCCACCCATGTATACCTCTGCACCCAAACCTGCTAGCATCCGTGTGCAGCTATACAACCACACACAATGTGCATACCTGAACTGTGGTAAGATGTTTGTGTTAGGCAATGCCACGCGGGCAAATACGCCCACATGTCACCAACCCACCGCAGGTACAGATATGTAAATGGCTGCATGTGAATGTGTCAGCAGAATGTGTACATCCGCATGTAGTATGTACCCGTCGAAACGATCTAGGTTTGCATACGACAGGTTGCACATAACTGTACACATGTGGACAAGTCGCGTCGTTGGACCACCGCATCGATGATTATCTATACAGTGAAGTCGATCACATATAGCGGAACAGGTGCCTACCAAACAGGACGTCCTAACAGGGTGCTACAGGCAAAGAAGGGGAAGCTGGGACATCACATGTGGAGATTAGCGTAGCTGGACGGACAAATACACACGGTCAAGGTAAAGGACGGAACAACATGCATATGGCGGATGGATGTTGTTAAGTAAATATATACAAAGACATATGAAGTTCCAGTTTACACTCCAAATACTATATAATGCATTGAATTGTACCGTACAATATGGCAGTAGAACTAAGCCTGCATGTAATTGGTGAAGCTAAGCTGTACTGTGATGGAATTCTGAACCTGGCAGTAAGCAGTACAGCAGGCTCATGTCTGTCATCATTAATTATTTGCTGGGTTACAGAACAATAAATGTATGTACATGCATAACAGCACTCCTTCCCCAGAGGAGGATGGCCTTGTGAGCTCTATCGAAGATAGCAGTACAACTCCTTACCAGAGAGACAAAGCAACGATAAGAAATTAACTGTCCACTGTATCGTAACAGTCTAGGGTCCTTGAAACAGCTACAATCACAAAAGGATACTGTAATGTACAAGGTGCCTTGCAAGGCTGTGTTATTCCCATGGGAAAACATTTTAAAAGCACGACCCCAGCACCCACGTATGTATAGACTATTGCGGACCATAGTGATGGAAATGCCCTGTGACCGACCACGTCAGTAAGGTGGGCAAAAGCTGATTGTAAACACTATATAAAGAAACTGCTTACTGTAAAGAGTCAGACAAACCTCTCATACTTGGACTGTATATTATTTAGCCTGCCTGTGTACACTACTAAAACGTTCTGAACCCGAGCCTCCTGTGTTATCGGCTGTCACTTAGAAAAGCCTACTGATAACTACAGTCTGGTTGTAACAACTTATTTCACATTGTGATCCTTGTAATCCGGAATTCCCTTGGTAAGCTACAGGTCAGAGTACATGGCTGGTTAGACATGTACGCTGGAGAATATGCATAAATGGTTCTTCTTGAATGAAAAGACCTCCGACTGAATTGTTGTGTGTAAAGAGGCTGTTTACTGTCTGATCTGTGGCTGAAAAGCGGGAAACTGGATCCCAAGAAGAAAACGTGCAGCCTTAAACAGGAGGCCCAGGTAAGGAGTGTCTGCCTTTTTGTGTCTATTGTAGATCAGGGACCAGACTACATTGTGTTTCTGTTAACAGTAGTGATATCGGATCGAAGACCTACCCACATACTGTTAAATCTGAACATAGGTCAGGGGAACACACAGCAGAGTAAATAGTGATTGTAGACACTACAGTGGATACAGGGAAGGAGACACCACGTGGTATGACAGAAGGGTACGTAGCAGTCGTGTAGAGGATATGGGAGATTATTGAAGCAACAGATCATGTGATCCGCGTTTGACGGGTGACGTGAAGAATATGCAATCGCAGAGAGCACATAATGTGAGTTACGCAGCAAAATGGGGTAATAAATATGACATTGATGGTATATTACTCAAAATACCGTTACTGAAACATTGTAATCCCTGAAAATTTGATGCATATGTTCCAAGGTAAACACCTGTTCCACCCTGAGAGGGATAGTCCCTCTCTGGCCAGCCGTGTCCTGTAAACAAACCGAACAAATGTCAAATGTCCTGATATCTCAGGACAAACATTTCCCAGATATATATCACAATGGTAGCATAAAACAGTAAATTTGTATGTGGAACAGCAAAATATAATAATAAACAGAATAAGCAACTGAAATGCTACAACAATTGGTCGCTCTCCTGGCAAAACGTGAATACCTGTCCTATGTACTGGCCGTGGGTATGCATTTTCCAGGCAAATTACACGTTCCGAACACTAATGTCCCACATTGTGCATTGTAAAAGGTGGCAGCCCTAAGATGTGCAGGCGACAAAACAGCAACAATTGGGTATCCGTCATGCACATCGGTGGACTGAGGTAGTGTACCGAAGGGAATAGAACACTACAAATGGCTAAGCATCATACGTATACAGAGAAGATCATAATACAGTAGTACCGACCGCCCCCCCCCCCACAACACCCTACCACCTCAGATACCACATGCAGGATATTAAGCGGGAGGGCAGGCTAGTCCCCACACGTTATCCTGTGGCAACAGAGGTAGCACAACGAACAAATGTAATAGAAGCTATTGAAACCACATCCCGAACACGTAACATACCTAGGGACACCCGAGTAAGAACACAGTACTAAAACAGAGTGAGGATATCTGTCAATTAATTGAAGTACCGAACCATCATGCAGGACAGGAAGGCCAGGACCCAACCCCCATAGCGTATAGACCGTGGACACCAGAAGATATCTGCAAAGTCAGAGGGAATTCCCCATCCACAAAGTAACCGCTATTCACCATGCAATACCCTGTATCTCCTGATCGAAACCAAAAGGGAATGGCGGATGGTACAGTATGTATAAGCTGTAAATAATGTAAGAATACTTAGGGTAGCGTTGGTGCCAGACCCACACACTATATTCAATGCTATGAACATGCCACAGAAGTATCTTACCGTGGTACATATAAGCTATGCTTACTTTGCAATACCTATACATCCACATAGTTCATATTGCTTTGCTTGTACAGGCAGGGTGTCAGATACACCCCTACCTCGCTTTCGCGGGGCGGCTGTGAAAATACAACAATATTCTCCCAAGGGGTGGCCAGCTACATTCCGTGTCAACTCCACCCGGGGCCAGTCAAGCTCCACTTTAATTGATGATATTCTGCTTGCGGCCCCTACCCAGCAGCAATGTATGGAAGATACAATATCATTATTGAGATAATCAGCAGAACACGGACATAAAGTAAC